>NW_020201475.1:23567-49350 GCF_001531365.2 Cynara cardunculus var. scolymus
CATTCAAACCATCTAACAGCTCCCTTCTAACATAGCCCAAAAGCCCTTCAAACAATAAAAACTCCACCGTATCAAAACCATGTAGTGCACAAAATCAGATTATTTCTATGGCACAGGTACGACAACACAACTATAGTATATGCCTTTTAGATTTGTTTTGGTGTATGGTTCTAATGATTTTCGGGGTTTCTCCCACTGCAGTTTTCTCTACATAGCTGCACCTTTTTTGTTATTAAAGCATGTTAGGAATTGTTACAATAAATTGGTTTTCACATTTTATTGAATGAACATTATGCTCTAAGTTTACATGTATATAAGGGGAGGCCTAGGTCTACATACAGGTCTTGGATCAATAGAATCCTCCAATGCGCATCTTTGGTCACACTTGTATTAACCTTATTTTGTTAAACATATAAACATAAAGAAACAATTGCACAAATCTGTCCAATAGTTTCGCATCAGCACACTGCTGTCCACTTCAACGATGCATATGACCCCTCTACTGTTCGAATATTTGAATTATCAAAACATGAAACTTCTTAATCCATCTATTTTCTATCCAAGGCCTTTTGAATCGCCTCAATTGGTGCCTTGATGAGTGAGATATGATCAATTTATTACAGCTTCATAAATATGTCAGTATGTTGATGAATTAGGAATAAAAAGACAGAAAATTAGTTTTTAACTATAGAATTCCTATTGAACTTATTTTCTTTCTATTTATGGTGTTATTAACATGGTTCTAATGTTCGAGTTCAATTGTTATTGCGTATTAATAAAACCATAAATAGAAAGAAAACAGTTGACAGTTTCCAGCTTATGCCATCAAGTAAGGCTTGATCACGAATATTGCAATGATCTACGGCCCTCAACTTGAACAAACCATCATCAAATCCTCTACAGCCCTCACTGTTTGCCATCATCGAGTCCTCTACACTCTGCACGCTGAGAATCTCAAACTTAAAGCCCTCACTGTTTGCGTTATGTCGTTGAAAAACTGACATTTTAAACTTTCTGTCTAGATTTCATGTGTCAACTTCATCACTATTTTTGACTCTCAAGCAGATTCATTGAGACAAAAACACAAAACATAAACAGCTGTAATATCCTAGCAGATTCTGGCACTAAGCAGCTGGAGTTTATAACACTAAGTCAAAGGATAGGAGATCCAAAGTATCAACAGAAGGTATTGTTTCTATTATGTAAGAAAGAATTCATTATGAGTGTGTATGTGTATTCTTTGTCTCATTACGACAGTATCCAAAGAATTMTGTCTCTACCACATCTTAAGAAAGAATTCATGTCARTTATGAAGTTGGAAAAGTAGCATGTATGTGTATGCTTTGTCTCATTATGTGGTACTTGGGCTATTGATCTGGCCTAATGTTGTACCATTATGAGACGTTTTTCTTCAGTATGTTACCTTTCTTGTTATTCATCTTTATGWGTTTTCTTTGACTGTTTTTCCCTTCATATTATTATGACTTTATGCTTACTTTGTGGTCTGTCATATAAGCTACTTCCTTCTGTTAAATTTTCGAGGCTGAGGTTCTCTAATTGCGTCATGTTCTATGTTTGGCCATCCTATGTTTATTGCCTTCACAGTTCAGACCTCTACTCCTGGTACCTGATATAACCTAAACAAGGAACTCCAAAATTGTGTTAACTCCAAAATTGTGTGCAGTGTCGAGCCCTGTMTCATAACACATCCAAACTAACTTTGTGATTAGTGTTGACCCAGAACACACTCTTACCCGGTTAGCGCTTACCCAATTTGTGTTGGTAAACGGCCACTAACTTTGCAACCATGGGTTTGAAGCACCAAAATAACGTGTTTACAAAATGCAAAGCCAACGTTATGTACAAAAACTCCCTCCCCAACTTTTTCAAGGCCAAGGATCTTGGKGCGTCAAGGTTACCCTTCGATTGTTCCATTATGGTCTACAACCTTTACTTCTTGAGTTCTGATATGCATTCAAATTGCTCGTTTAATATTGGAGTTGAATTCAATACATCTTTCTTTACTGAAAAAGCAGAGTTGTGCATTGTCTAATAGCAATCTGTTTTTGATTTATGGCTCTAGGTCAATGAGACTGCCTTGAACAAGGACCTGGACAACTCATGGGAGGTGCTTGCCGAACCAATACAAACAGTACATATCTGGCTTCCATTGCAATGGTCTCGCATTGAAATGGTCTCATTGCAGTACTGGAAATTACAAACAACTTGTCTTATAAATTATGTCTATAATTGGATGATGCGTCTCACATTATAGTTATTAGGACGCTTTTAGTGTTAATTATTATAGCTATTAGGACAYTTTTTTAGTATTRCTTAGTTCATTTTATAGGACAYTAAAATTTGTTTCATAAAAACTTTTTTTGGGACATTGAATTTCGTCCTATAAAAACATTTTTTGGGACGCCCATATTTGTTTTTAAATGTAAACATTTTGTGACAACATAAAGTGTCTTATATTATAGTCTATTAGGACAYCTTTTAGTGTTACTTAAACAATTTTATAGGACTATGGGTTTTGTATCATAATCCTAGAGTTTTTTAGGACACTCAAATTCATCCTATTAACCTAATACAACACCTTTAGATGAGACGCATATATTTTTTGTCCCATAAACTTAAAAGTCCTATTAACTACCTTATTAGGACACTAATGAGTGTCCTATAAAGCCCTTTTTGTTGTAGTGGCTGTTGCAAACCAGACATAAACTCTAAGAACTTTTGACGGAATTGTTTGTGAAACGAATACATACATAGTTTAGAATGTCTTGTTACATATTTATTTAATTCATATACATTTATGTAATGAACTCCCACCCCCCCTTCACATTTGATATACCAACGGATAACTGAAGGATGTCACCTTCACTGAAGGATTACGGAAAGAACCCGTGAAATTCTTCTAGATTATAGCGAGTGTTCGGTTATCCAAATAGTGGTACCGCATTATACAAATGGTCATTGCAATTTTAAAATTAAAACAAACTTAAAAACTATTTCAAATGGAGAGGTTACTATACATGATGTGTTGCACACTATTTCAAATGTGTTGGTAACATTCACAACCACCAACAGATTACCAGCAAACTAAAACACATGGCTTAGAAAAGAAGGAAAAAAAGAAGAATWTATGACATCYGTCTAAGATGTTGTATATCAGAATTCAAACATTTGAAAAGATGCATTAASTTTTATCATTCAACTTGCAAATTAATCTGCTCACATCAAAAGTATATATATATATATATATATATATATATAAAGAGAGAGWGTGTGTGTGTGTGYKKKKGWKKGTRYKMWRYKKMYKKKMYWRWAMTYSCTWKSKWRYAAWSSMTMTKSWWCMRTAATACCTACAGAASACAACAAGTTAATGCAGATGAAGTTTTTTCTGGTGAACGTTTGACAGTTTTCAGAGGGGAGGATGTCGGGGTGGCAGCATGAGTGACGATTGGGGATGTGGTTGCTGCTTCATATTGTGTGTCCTTTGGAACTACAGGTGATGAGGTTGGTGCTGCCGTAGCTTTAGCTACTAACTGACGTGGTGCAGTTGGCGGTGATGGTGGTGCAACAACGTTAGTTCCTGCAGAAAGAGGCGGGATTGCGGTAGGTTGAGATGGAGCTTTGGTTGTTGTGGCTCGAAATCTTGGCGTAAAAAGCACTTGACTTGGTGGTGGCGGTGGTGGGGCTTCATGAGGCTGTAGGGTTGATGATGGCAGTGGGTGAACGATGTGGGGTAATCGTGACCATGGAAGGGTTGGAGCTCCTTCTTGAGTGGCCATTGGGAAAATAATAAGGTGAAATGGTTATGCAGAAAATTGGAAAGGGAAGGAAGATGTTTATATAGAATAGAAAACAAAACAAAAATCATGAAAAACATGATTCCAAGAGGGTTTCATCCGCCATTGATATATGAACATGTTTATAAAACAAGAAGCAATTAAATCATTAACTTTACTCCTTTCCCACGTGCATAATTAACTTCTTTATTATTGCATTTTGTTTCAAGTGTATTGTTTTATTTTTTGCATTTTTTATAGATGTACACGGGATATTGCTTATTAGGTTCAATTTTTTGGCCTCAATCATCATATAGTTTGTGAATGAAGGCTTGGTCTTGCCGTTCATCGTGCTCGCTATCACTTTAATTGACTCTTGATGATGACAGCCGCCAAAACTATTGTTCGCCATGCATTATTGTCATTGAATATTATGGACTCAGATTTTGTACTAAATGCACCTCCTCCTTAGATGTGCCATTCGACATACTTCAAAAACTGTCTAACATCTTAGTAGTCCTTTTTATTAGAAGTAAATGAAATAAAAAGTGCATGGTTGTCTAATAATGAGATTATGAGAAACTTTTTTTGTACATTTAGCTAAACATTTTAGACTCACGAGGATGATACACAAGTTACATGAGGTATGTTCACATTATGAACCCTTCATAAATGGAAGATACTAAGGTTGTGCACACTCCAAAGCATTATTAACGTGATATTGACAACAATATTTATACTTGATATTAATACACCAATGTAGAATGAGAGATCAAATTTGTTATAAAAATTAAAGTAGATGTAGGGATAAATCTGGTATAAAGATGAAACTACTCGCATGGGAAGGGTTAATGGTGAAACTACCCCTCAATAACGACACTTTAATTGACGGTTTTATTAGGATGATCATATATATTATAAAAATGAAACCACGGGACTATCAATTGTTAAAAATTCAATTGAAGGGCCCAATACGTTAATTTATGTAAACCACAAGAACCAAATTTGTAGTTAACTCTATTTTTTTAATTAACTTTTTAAAATTCATCGTCAGAAATTCTTAGAACTTTCCTACGGATTACCGATGGAAACCATCAATCGATTTTAAAAAACAGTTTACTAAATCATTTTTAAAATCCCGTAGAAAAATCTTTGGATTTTTCTACGGGTTTCCTAAAGAATTCATCATGTGAGTTAAAATAAATAATTTTTAGTAAATTACTTTGTTGGTCCCTATGGTTTGCTTATAATCTGGATATGGCTCTATTTCAAAATAATTACACTGAATGTCCCCATGGTTTGCATCTAATCTCCAACTGGTCTAGTCCGAAGGAGTTAAACTCCAATCTATTAAGTTAGGAGCATCTCAATCAATTTATCTTTTTATTTTTTATAATTAAATATTTAGAAGATTATACATAATATTAATAGAGGAAGGATCATACGAGAATTTAAACGTTTTGCAAGAAGGCAAGAAGTTCAATATCATATATGATTACATTCCTTTAGGTGTGTTTAATCTTATATGATTAAGCGTCTCTATGTTATCAATGTAGGGCCGTCCCTTAGAATGATAAATATGAGATTTTGAACAGGGCCCACGAAATTACGGGGCCCAAATTTACATGTGTTTAGGGTTTTTTATCGACCTGTGTAAAACTATAGCCGAAGTTATTTAGGTTCAAACCGTTAGTTGTTTGGTTTTAAGATCAAATCATTAATGGTTTAGGTTTAGTTTCAAATTCTTAATCGTTTTAGATTTAGCCTATTTTTGTTCTTAACATATATTCTCTGTTATCTCATTTATACAATGTAATCAAAAGTTTTAGATATAGCAGGGCCTCCAAAAAGATTGGTACGTCCTTGTGTCAATGCAACATGTGTTTAATCATATACGATTAAGCTTGTGTATCGTGAGTGTAATCATATATGATATAAAATTTCTCGTCTTCTTGCAAAATATTTACTTTATCGTTTGAACCTACCCCTTATAATAAACCACAAGAGTGGTGTCTGATTGGTTTGAGATTGGCTCCAAAGGTCAAAAATACCAGGAGATCCCACGTTCAAATCCAAGGAGGAATAAAAATCCCCTTATGGCCACGGAGGTTCAAATGCGGTGACTCCGGGCTATCTGTAAAGCAGGTGGTCACCCTGGAATTAGTCGGCTCGCATAGCGGGTTGGATATCCAGGTTAATAAAAAAAACATGGATATATATATATATATATATATATATATATATATAGACACATAAACACATACATAAACCGTCCCCTCTCAACCAATGACTCCCTCGCATCCGTCGGTGGAGATGTCCTCATATTTGTCCTTGTTCTAAGGAAGAAGAAATGAGTTCATGTAAGGAAACATGCTCTTGTTGAGCATATTTCCTTGCATAAACCCGACAGTACCTGAACGTCATGGGCATCATCTTTAGGTCATCAACGACCTCTATCTCCCCACCTCAAGGAAGAGGTCATCATCGTTGCTACTTCCATCACCCAATTTCCAAGGTTGAGGAAGATGTATCTGAATGGGGCACTTTTTTCTTCTCAACATTGACAACCTTCATTATCCCGCTGATAATCGAAACGCTTCCTTCTTAACCGTCTTTGTCTTTAATTTTTTAGGGTCAGGACCAACACTAGAATCCTCCTCTTCAATGACTTACCCTTTCAGGCAAGTTCGACATATATTTCCTTCTTGGAAAGGGCAGTGGTGGTGGACTTCTTGGCATTTTTCATCGCCCCAAAGGTTTCTCCTAAGAATCAAAAGAGATGGTTAGAACTCAATTATATACGAAAAACTATCGCGACATGATATCTATGACCTAATATTCATGACAAAAAAAGTACGCATACCAGTTATCTTTTTTCCTTTGTTCTTCTTCCACCTCTTCTTTCTCCACTGGCCAGAAGATCCTACAAGCTTGACCTTATCGTCCTCCTCTTCGTTGTCAATCAATGAACGACTTCTGGCCATTTGTAGGAATTCTCTATTGGGGCAGACGAAGGAATTCCTCAAGCTTTTCTTGGGTGCCCGGTAAGGGCGACACTTGAGAAAAATAAATATCAACCAAGAAGTAATAAAAGGATTAGTTATTGATAATGTTAATCTAGACGAAAAATATAATGATTACACTTATATTGGTGTTCCATCTGGACGCCAACCATTGATATTCGTCCTCTAACGTCGACACATCTAAAAAAATACATAGTCTTCCACTTCGTAGTCATTTATAGAAGTGCCTTGGACCAAAAGTCTATTCCCCTAGCCTTGGTATAAAGGCTATATGTATGGTTACTCTCAGACTTGACTGAATAAGCAACCAAAAGCTCTAGAAATCCCAATCGAATGTAAGTCTGTCGACCATATTCGCGACTTTCCAAAAATGTGGTATTATTTGCCCCAGAGAAAAATCGAAGACATTAAAAAATTCCATTGATGAAGAAGAAAATGGCCATGAAAAGCCAATCTTAAAAGGGTATTCCAATAGAACAAAAATACCCCTTAGGACAATCATCCGGTCAAAGATTACACAGACAATATAAATCAATATCGTTGGGCAATCCAAACAACAATCTAAAGAATTCGAGATTGCTATCTTCTATGAACACACTCTTCAGTTTTATCATTTATTGACAATAAAGAATGGAAATAATCACTTCGAATAAGCTAAAGGCCTCCCTATTCCTTTCTGGTTTCTTAGCTATATGTTTTGGATGACACATACAACACAATTAAAGATTGTACCATACTAACTATAATCGTTGAAAGAGAATAAATTATTGCAGGTTTTCACGATAAGGAATAGATTCACCTCTCTTGAATGTTTGGTAAGCGTAAAAAATGAAACCCGTGGATAAAAAAGGGTATTTATAGTGAATTTTGGAAAATTCCTTATGATGACTTCAAAAGCATCCTCACTTCAAAACACAACACTGGTTGTGACAATTTGTATGATACCCTCGATGAATGACACGTGCCAAGACACAGCTGTCCTGCCACCATGACGTCATGTGTATGCATAACCTTCTAGTAACGCCCCAACCCACACATTGCATGTAACACATATTTCATACCAAAAGAAATATATGATATCATTCCATTCAAGTCCCTTAGTACAAGAATCTAACATGACCAAATACAAGGTCCAAAGATTCGAAATACATTCCTTGTACTATTCAATCAAAACTGTACATTATAACAGATCTTCAAGCAGAATTGCATATAGGAAAATATTAAACTTTTCCCTTCCCCTTACTGTCCGAACCTCCTGCAACACATAATTTAAATCACAAAACGAGGGTTAGACCAAAAGGTCTAGTGAGATACCCTATTTATGTTATTGCAGGGTGAAAAATCACCAAAACCTTTAGGGAAAACATCATTTCATATATATAACAAATATATGAATAAATAGAAACGTAATACCAGATCTTTTCCATTATCAAGCAAAGCATTCTACTTATTCAACTCTCAAAACTCTAAACCAATCAGGTTCCACATAATACCACTTTTAAACCTTTTCTTAACCAAATAAGGTTATTTAAAGCTTCAGGCAAACCTGACATTTTCTCCTCAATAACATCCAAACTATAATTTCCAATAAGAACCTTGATCCTAAATCTTTAAGTCACAAAAAAATAAAGACTCCGGACCACGGTAGTCTTAAAGGATATAATAGAATGAGTTATATCATACAACACACATGCAAATGCCACCCTTATATCCATAGGTACACCTCTCCTTGATATGCCACCCTTATCCCATGGTACACCTCTCCTTGATATGCCACCCTTATTTCCTCATCAAAACTTTTCATAAAATAATTCCAAATAGACCGCAGCCATTGGAATTATTATTAATCCAAAATCATTTGTTTCAAAACTTCTTTTTTATGATAAAATAACATTTCTCATCAAAAACACAACATTTCATCAAATCCCGTCAATAATACGGACAACACAACCTAAGCTTTGTCTGATTTAACACTTATACAAATTTCAACTTTGTCCGGATAACAAATCCGGTCAATACCCCGCATAAGGCTTAGCCGATTTAGATTAATCCGGCCACCATTTGGTCGTATTCCTACTTCTCAGTGTAAAAAGATAATCATTCTTACCAATCATAATCCGATCAACACTTAACCGGTTTAAGACAATCCGGATAACACATCGATTAACCTTTGTCCGATTTTAAAACAATCCGGACAATACTTCGTCCAACCTTTGTCCGATTTAAACTAATCCAGACAACACATCTTTCACTCTGACCGATGTAAAATAATCCGGTCAAACCTTGTCCGGTTTAATATCCGGATAAACACTTAGGGTAAAAAGACTGATTTCTATCCAAATTCAAATAAAATTCATATGAAACCAGTAACAATCTTTATGCAAAAGAGTTTTAGAAACTACCCACCTTATCAAGCTTTTGAAATCCAACACCTAAGATCAACTTCTTAAAATCAAGCTCTTGAAATCCGATCAAGCTCTCTTCTTTAAATCACTCAATTCTTTTCTAAATGACCAGCAGAATAAAATGGAGACTAAACCCTCCTTTTATACTTTCCAAATCTGGAAAGTCGGCTAATCCACTCATAGCCACATGCATGCATACATATACCATATAATATATATATATATATATATATTCTCATGCACATATACACCTCTAATTATGCATTTATATATATATATATATATATATATCCAATTAATACACAATCTCACATACCCGCATGAATAAACACATCAATTTTATCATACTATCACGAAATCATTTCATCAGATAATCACATATTATTTACCTTAGGTGATAATCAGGATCCGATTATCACATATCTCTACCATATACACTAATGCATAATTTTATTTATTACACGTATTGAACATTTATGACAAAGATTCATTCCATTAATACACCAAGCATAAGTGACAACCAATATTCAAATACTCCATCAAGAGATGACTGTTACCACTATTATGACAATAGAAGACAACCGTTACAAAAGCTACTTATAGAAGGACTCGAGAGCATTTGAAGAGACATAATGATAACAACATTGAGGATACGAAGAACAAACAACAAACTCTATTCTGAAGCACATTTGATGAGATGCTTACTACTAAGGTCTTAGATTTATGCACGACACGTCCCTAAACACACACATATACATAAATATAAAGATAAAGATTATATCAAATGATAGACAAAGTTAACCATAATTCAATATTTTGGAATTTTCAATCCATATTGTGTCATTTCATTTCTCTTGGTTCTTACTTTCATATATACAAAGATATAAGATAAACAAAACAAATGAAATAAGCGTATTGTACTAATTGTATAACAAAATAGAATATCAAATCAACACAAAGAAATTTGTATCTAAAAATAACTGTTTAATCCAAAATGAATTAAAGTAATCATAAATAAAAAAAACATGTAAAAAAAAGTTGTCATCTTTTTCTTTATATAATCACCCTCAATGTTCCAACATATCATCTTTTTAACAATGCGAGATCGACAAAATTAACTACAATTCAATATTTTGGAATCCTCAATCCACATTGTGCCATATCATGTCTTTTGGTTCTTATTTATAGATTATAGATATATAGATTATATTTATAGATTTAAAAGTTTATTAGATTATTATATGTAACTTATGTATAAAAGTAAATCAAAACTCTAAAAGTGTTGTCAAGAACAAACTCTCCGTTTCATTGTGAAAACTTAGGAAAATTATAGATTACAAAAGTAAAAAAAATAAAATTCTAAAATCCCAACAAAAATAAAAAGGAATGCATACCTGAATTAGTCTTCTCGAAATAAACTTGAAAATAAATTTGTTGAAAAATAACAATTTATGAAATGAAAAACAAATCAAGTAATGGAGATGGAGAAAAATAAAATGAAAAACAAATCAAGTGATAGAGATGATGAAAAAGAGATTGAATGATGAACAATTAATGAAGAAGAGTTAGGAAAAATGAAAGGATTGTGTTAAATGCAAACATAAATGAATAGACAATTAGAATGTGAAATTAGAAAAATAAAGATTAAAGGAAGATGGATGAAAAAAAAGTTAAATAAGTTTATAACAGCCAAGTCATCAA
Organism: Cynara cardunculus var. scolymus; assembly: GCF_001531365.2. Classification (NCBI taxonomy): domain Eukaryota; kingdom Viridiplantae; phylum Streptophyta; class Magnoliopsida; order Asterales; family Asteraceae; genus Cynara; species Cynara cardunculus. The sequence goes on from NW_020201475.1 coordinate 34,491, forward strand.
TCTTAGTTTCTCCTTATATATGTATATATATATATATATATTTATAGTTAAAAGAACTCTAAAATCCCAACAAAAATAATTGCATACTTAGATTAATCGTCTCGAAATAAACTTAAAAAAAATGTAACCATTAAAAAAATACATGTTGAAGTTTGTTGATGCTACATCAAAAATTATAACAAAAAAACTTTAAAATCTCAACCAAAGTCAAAAGGAATGCATACACATGTTAGTTTTTTTAAAGTATACTTAAAAAAAGATAACCATTACAAAAATATGTTGAAGTTTGTTGAGGCTACATCATGATTGTAGTATTTTCAAGATACCATCATCAGACCATTAATCGAACCATTGTTGTCATAATGGAATTTAGTCAACGGAATTGACCATTTCAATTCCAGCAGATTCCAATGAACCAAACGCCCCCTTAGAAAATTATAGAAAAGAAAATTAAAAAAAAAACAAATTCTAAAATCCCAACAAAAATAAAAATGAACGCATACCTGAATTCATCTTCTCGAAACAAACTTCAAAATATATTTGTTGGAAAATAACAATTTATGAGATGAAAAACAAATTAAGTGATGGAGATGGAGAAAAATGAAATGGAAAACAAATCAAGTGATGGAGATGGAGAAAAAAAGATTGAATTCATGAAGAAAAGTTAGGGAAAATGAAAGGATTATGTTAAACGTAAACATAAATGAATAATCAATGTTATAGAAAATTAGAATGTGAAATTAAAAAAAAATTAAAAAAAAAAGATAAATAAGTTTCTAACCTTTAGGAAATTAAAAAAAAATCAATGTTATAGTATATATATAGATTATATAAGATTTAGTGAAAAGAAGATGAAAGGTTTAAAGAATATATAAACATAAAACCAATGGAAACCAAAAGGTTTGATACATTCATGACTTAATAAATTATATCTACCAAAATAAATAAATCACATTATAATACTTAAAATCTAAAAATTTAAGAAAAAAAGGTTTTGAAGAATACTTTTTTCTATATTGTGTGACTTAAGCAACTCCATGTTTTGCTTATACATAGATAGTATTTAAACTTATAGGATTATAATTTTTATGAAAATTGGATTCATCAAATAAAATGTTTGATTTAATTAAAAAATGTAAGGCAAATATAAATTATATTTGTAGATGTGTATTTATGTTGTGTAAATAAAAATAATATAAAATGATAAAGAAGATGAAAGGTTAAATGAATTCAAAATTATGAGAAAATAGAAAAGGTGAATGGAGGTTTCTCATTGTCACCTAAGCAATTCCACAATTTATATATAGAGAGAAGATTAAATGTTAACCAACAATTTTATGTTAACTTTGAAAACCATGTCTACCAATCAAATTTCATTATTCAAGTAGGTTTATGTCATGTTTACATTTTAATTACAAGGGTATTTCCGTAAATTGATTTGATATGTAACTCGTAAACAATTAATGGGGAGTTACAAATCATCAAATCACAAAAAATATGCATTTATAATATTAATATTTTTATTTTTTTATAATCTTGATCTTCCATGTTCATTGTTTCATGAGTTTTTAATTCGCATAGGAAACACGGTAGTAAAAAATTTCGGTATCGATCAAGCTAATATGGATAAATACAATGGAAAAGAAATCGACAACAGTGAGAAGATTAAAATGGTTTATGATGACAACAGTGAGAAGATTAAAATTTCGGTAGTGGATTTTTATTTTTATTAGATTCATTTTAATTGAAATTATGTTCATTACTATGTGTTGTGTTTTTTATACTTCATCTTGTATTGATAGTTTTTTTTCTTTAATTGCACCACGTGTTAATAGCATAGATCTTATGAGTTCATATTATTTCTACGATATCCTCTCATTATGTGGCTTGTGCATGTTCATCATTCGTTCATACGTATTATGTTCATGTTGTGTTCATATTGTCATATTACCGACTTTCACGAATCATGAACCATTGTGTTCATGTTACTTCTAGCGTTGGGGTTATGTGTTCATATATTTTATACGATATGAACAAGGGGTGAACACGATATGAACAAGGGGTGAACAACCACATAAGGCAAGAAACATATATGAACAAAGGGTGAACCTTAAACAATGTGGATGCAATGCATGTATAAAACTCCAATTGGCAAATGATCGCTACTGAATGTGTTTATAATGAAGGAATTATTGTTCACAAGTTGTTCATATTGTGTTCATATCTGTTCTTTTTATTTATTTCATTTTGTATAGGAGTTATTCTTGTTATGTTCATAAATGCTATGCAGTCCAAGTTCATATATATGTCAATTTTTTGTTCGTATTTGACACAATGATTCATATATATATATATATATATATATAGTTGTGTTCATATGGTTCTTACATTAACAAAAATCATAGAATTTACTAAAGGGCCTTTGGCCTAGCAGTATCGTAGCCCTTGGCCTTCTAGGAGGTCAGAGGCTCAAACCTCACCATGGTGAGGAGGTTGTGTGAGTTTATTTGCTGCAGTTGCCGTATATAAATATTATATACTTCAAAAAATATCATAGAATTTTTAGATTTTGTAACTCCCAATTAATGAAATGAGAGTTACATAATTTTTTTTTTTACCTAAATACCCTTTTCAACTTTGGTCTTATTTTTATGTAAAAAATAAGTTTTTATCATGATTAATCACAACCGTTTATTAAAAGATTAAATAGTCAAAATCGGTTAACAAAGTTAACACAAAAACTTGGGTTAACATTTAAACCTGACCCTATATATTCTCTATTGGGCAGACGAAGGAATTCCTCAAGCTTTTCTTGGGTGCCCGGTAAGGGAGACACTTGAGAAAAATCAATATCTACCAAGAACTAATAAAAGGATTAGTCAATGATAGGTTAATCTAGACGAAAAAGATAATGATTACACTTACAATTGGTGTACCATCTGGACGCCAACCATTTCTGACGTCGACACATTTCTAAAAACATACCTAATCTTCCAATTTGTAGTCATTTATATAATTGCCTTGGACCAAAAGTCTATTCCCATAGCCTTGGTATAAAGGCTATATGTATGGTTACTATCAGACTTGACTGAATAAGCAACCAAAAGCTCTAGAAATCGTGAATGGCGGCTCCTAATCGACTGTAAGTCCGTTGACCATATTCGCGACTCTCCTAAAATGTGGCATCATTTGTCCTAGAGAAAAATCGAAGACATTAAAAATGCCCTTGATAAAGAAGAAAAAGGCCATGAAAAGGCAGTCTTAAAACGGTATTCATACAGAACAAAAATATCCCTCGGGATAATTTCCAGGTCGAAGATTACCCAGACAATATAAATCAATATTGTTGGGCAATGGAAATAATCGCTTCGAATAAGCTAAAGGCCTCCCAATTCCTTTCTGGTTTCCTAGCTATATGTCTTGTATGACGCATACAAGAAAACTGAAGATTGTACCTTACTAACTATAACCGTTGAAAGGGAATAAATTATTCCAGGTTTTCACGATAAGGAATAGATTCACCTCTCTTAAATGTTTGGTAAGCGTAAAAAATGAAACCAAGGATAAAAAGGGTATTTATACTGAATTTTTGAAAAGTTGTTATGATGACGTCAAAAGCTACCTCGCTCCAAAACATGACACTTGTCGTGACAATTCGTATGATACCCTCGATGAATGACGCGAGCCAAAACACAGTTGTCTTGACACCACGACATCATGCGTGTTCGTAACCTTCTAGTTGCCAAAAATGTCAAATCGGTTCCCAAAGAAACTGATTCGGCTTCTTCTCAACTGATTCAATTACACAGGAAGCGCATGTGTCCAAATATCATTGAAAACCAACTCTTGGAGCAAAATTCGAAATTCAAATCTTAGGGGTAAATTGTTTGGGTAAAAATTGTAAGCTCAATATCCTCGACGAAGCTACTCTCACCGATTGGTCGTCGATATTTCTGACAATATTAATATCTATGATAGACGATCACTGACAGTCGCGTTCATAGTTATATCTCTACCATATACACTAACACGTAATTCTTATTTGTTGCTCATCTTGAAGATTTATGACAAAGATTCATTTCATTAATACACCAAGCATAAGTGACAACCAATATTCAGTTACTCCATCAAGAGATGACGGTTACCAATACTATGACAATTGTAGACAACCATGAACTTATAGAAAGACTTGAGAGCATTCAAAGAGACAGAACGATAACAACATTGAGGATACGAAGTACAAACTGCAAAACTTATTCTAAAGCACATTTGATAAGATGCTTACTGGTAAGGTCTTAGGTTTATACACGAGACGTCGTGTTCAACCACATCTTGTAATTGTAATTAGTGTTATTAAGGACGACGTCCCTAATTGACGTATATAGTGCATCAAAGATATCTCTAATCGTCTGCGGTTTTTACCCTCGTTGGGGTTTTCCATATCACAAAAATCTTTTGTCTTGTTTATTTTGAAAGTTTAATATGTCACTGATTAGCTTTGCGAATCAAAACTTAAATTATAATTTTATAGTTTTTGATTGTGACACTAATTCATTAATTTTGAAGAAAATGTTGCTGGCAGTTATTGACATGGATTATTTGTAATTATAAGGCTACTCACAACTTGATTCCGATAACGTTATCATCAACAATCTTTTTGTTGTTAGAGTTCTGTGTCGGTTAGGTTTGGTATTTAAACGACCCCTAACACTTTGGTTCCAAAATTCTCCAACCAAAAGCACTACATATTAAATGAATTCTCTTAAAGTATTTGATATTTTATTTTTTGTTCTCTTCAATGTAAAAAATATTAGTTGAAATTTTACAAACTGTAATTTCACAAATCATGGTTGAATTATAAAATATTTGTTAATAACAGAGGAGTGTTAATGTAATATAGACATTTAAAAGGAATGGATGAACTAATTGAAGTACGGTATCACATGCATGAATCCATTAATTATAAGAAACAAAAAGAATGACAAACTATGCATGTGAAAAAAACAAAAAAGTTGATTTGGTTAATTCATGAACAAAACCATCAATAAACACATTTCAAGATACATAAACGTGCTAAAGTACTAATAATGTGGGTGGATGAACCCTCTTGGAATCTAATTCCAATCCGTCATATTTTTCATATATTCTATTTTAGTTTACTAGTGTATATAAVCATCGTCATTGCCTCTCAAATTTTCTACATCAATTGATAAATCTTTAGATCCTATCATCTAACTACCACTTAATTGCCTAATGGCTGCGAACCAAGGACCACCAACACGTCGACAATTGTTACGGTTACCCCACATCAGTTCCCCACCGCCACTGCCATCACAATCACCACCTCCAACACCATCCCCTCCGCTTTTTACTCCAAGATTTCGAGCCACACCATATGGACCTCCTCCTCAACCCACTCCAACCCCTTCACAACTGAAGTCCTATCAAAGGAACCACCCAGAATATGACCAGGCAATCAAAAAAAGGTTTCGAAAATGGCTTTTATGGTACACATTGCCCAAAAAATGACCAGGCAATCAAAAAAGAATCTTCTAAGAAGCACTTAAAATCCAAGAATCTTGGGACAAAGATTATACCAATTGAAGAAGAAAAAGACCATGAACTTGTTGTCTTTTGTAGTTTATTATTGTAACGGTGTGAACATATAATAATGTGAATGTTGTTGTATTTACAACATAATTAATGGATGGATTCTCTATATTTTTTGTGGCATGGAGATCACAAAGAAGTTTAGTTCCATGCACAACATTATATATTTAACGTGATGAGCAAATTTGCAAGTTGTTATGATCGATGTTCTTAATAGTTGCTATAGCCATTTCTTTCCTATTCATTAGTAAGATGAATTGATGTTCCATTTTCAAATAGTAGAAATTCATGAAGAAGTATTTCGCTATTTACCCATGAGTAATAATAAATCATATGTTTAATTTCTATTACAAATGGGCCCATAAAATGTGTAGGTAATAACAGGTACGGTTGGTACCGATTAGTATGGGTAGGATTAGAGTTATTCCGTTACATATTCATTAAAAGTAGCAGATAACGAAACAAATAATTTTTCATGTTATAAAATTGTTATCATCTTATCCATACACTTTAAAATAGTAATGAAACAGGTATTAGATAAACGGTAAAAAAATTATTTTGAATTACAAATAATATTGATAAACATTAAACATATAAATAAAATTAAATTTTCATAAACATAGTAATTAATGTACATTTAATTTGTTCCATAAACATTGTCATACAATTCTAAATATACATAATTATAATTTGATTTTTTAAACAACATGAAAATTGAAAAAAAATTATATTCTTGTCTTGTTTTTTGTTTTTCATTAATTATGAGCGAATTTTTTTTCCTCAATAAATATAAAAAGAAAATTAAATTTACACATTAATACATGACATATATAGGAAATCAAATGATAATCCTAAATATAGTTAATGAGAATCGTGAGATACAATATAAGCCGCCCATTATAGTTAATTTGTTTTATTTCTTTAATTAATAAAGGATGGGTGATGAGTTGGTTAAGATCGTCTTCGATGATCCATTCTTGATTGTCACTGATGAACCGTCAATGATATCTTTACACATGAAAGTTTTCCCAACAGACGTTCAACGGCATATAGGAGTTTCACTGACGGATGGGTCCATCAGTGAAAGCCTTTAGAATTATAGTTCAGACTTTGACGGGGATCAAATGGTTGTTCATGTGTACACAAATTGAAAAGCCTTATGGAAACCCTAATATTCTTGCAGAATCTATGGTAGCATGAATTTCATATTGAGATAATCCAAGAGAAAACTCTCTAGATTAGAGATTTAAAAGCCTTTTATATACCCTAATTCTCATTTATAGATCTCTGCCCCTTGGAATCCTGCAATTGGGTAACCCCTTGACCTTCGCCAAAGATCACTAGTGTTGTCTTATCACTTCAATCGGTCTCAAATAAATCAAAATATCATCAAATGGATGATTACACTAAAATCAACAACATCCTTCCCCCATTTTAGTGTAATCCTTTGATTCACAACACAAAAACATAAATACATAAAATCAAACAGATGCGTAAATGAAAATGTCACGAAAGTTCATCTTAGTATATTGCACATTCCAAATATTCGGGAATAGGGGTGTCATAAGTATTGAACCCTTTAACCCGTCTGAATTCATGTACATAATATATGCATGAGTTTGTCCAAATCTAACTAATAAACTTGACACATTTATGTAGAGGCCTTGCATCCTTATCCAATCAAGAACGTATAGAAAGCCAAGTCGAAAACTTTCTTGAAATGGCCACACTAACATCCATATAGGTGATTATGTTATGTCTTGCACCTGCATACGAATTTCTTTAGAAGAATCATTAAGAAGAAGTTCATCTTAGTATATTGCACATTCCAAATATTCGAGAATAGGGGTGTCCTAAGTATTGAACCCTTTAGCCCATTTGAATTCATGTAGATAATATATGCATGAGTTTGTGCAAATCTAAATAATAAACCTGACACGTTTATGTAGAGGCCTTGCATCCATATCCATTCGAGAACGTATAGAAAGCCAAGTCGAAAACTTTCTTGAAGCGGCCACACTAACATCCATATAGGTGATTATGTTATGTCTTGCACCTGCATATGAATTTATTTAGAAGAATCATTAAGAAGAAATTTAGCCTTTCAATACTTGCAGGTTTAAGCACATATCTTGAGATGTAATTGTCATGTGCTTCAATTTCTATTGATAAACTTTCCACATTGACTTCAGCCTTTAACATTGTATTAAAGGGGAATTGGGTATCTCACTATTAGATATTTGTAGGGACGTCAAACACACCCAAATCACAGACTTGTGCACTAAGTCCCTAGATAACCCATTTGTTAAATGGTCGGCTAAATTGTGATGAGTTCTTACAAAATAAACGGATATCACCCAATGCATGATTAATTCTCTAACCATGCTATGTTTTATTCCTAATTGTCTTGACGTTCCATTATAAACTAGATATGTGCCTTAGCCAAGGTTGCGACACTATTACAACAAATACATAAATATCGGCTTTGGCTAAAAACGGAATCTCGTAAATAAGATTCTTTAGCCACTCTGACTCTTTATCGACAACTTCCAACACCAAAAATTCAGATTCCATGGTGGCATTTGTGATGTAAGTTTGCTTCTTGGAGGCCCAAGAGATGGCGCTCTACTAGTAGAATATTGATCTTCTATGTTGGATATCCAACTTGCATCCGAATATCCTTCAATCACCAAAGGAAACCTAATATATGTTATGCCATAATTCATGGTTCCCTTTAAGTATTAGAATACTCTCCTAAGCGCGTGCCAATAGTGAGCACTAGGTCTACTAGAAAACCTACTCAACCTTCCAACAACATAGACAATATCTAGTCGTGTGCTTGTCATAGCATACATCAAGAACTTAATTGCCTTAGAATTTTCCAATTATGAAACAACTTTACCCTGGTTAGGTATAAGCTTTTCAATAGGCTCTGTTGGAGTACTCATAGGTGAAAATTTAAATATTAAATTTCTTTAGCACTTTGTCAACGTATGGAGATTGTGTTATGGCTAAACCTTTGTTTTTCCATTTAATCCTTATCCCAAGGATCACTTTGGCCTCCCCCAAATATTCCATAGAGAATTTGGATGACAAAAATTTCTTTGTCAAGCCAACTTATCTTTGTTTTATTACAAAGATCAACATGTCATCTACGTATAGACAAATTATGACTCCTTTCTACTAGAATCTTCAAATTTGCAATACACACATTTGTCGATTGGGTTAAATGGAAACAATTGGATAAACCCACTTCATCAAACTTTTGATTCCACTGTTCTGGGGCATGTTTTAATCTACAAAGTGATTGAAGCAACTTACATACTTTGTTTTCATTCCTCACCATCATAAATACTTTTAGTTGCTTCATATATAGTTCATTCTTTAAGTCACTAATAAGCATTATCGTCTTGACATCCATTTGGTGAATTACCATTAATAGTAATTAATAATCAAATGGAGGAGATTAGAGATACTTCTACAAAAGTATCGAAATAATCGATACCTTCTTTTTTCCGAAATCCTTGTAGCACCAACCGAGCCTTGAACTTGTCAACTGAACCATCGACTTCCATTTTCTTCTTGAAAATCCATTTGAAAGTCGATGGTAAATCGATAAATTTCATGTGTTGTTACCCATGATGGATTCCATCTCATCATTTATTGTCTCTTTCCAAAAGAAAATATCTTGAGACTTCATAGACTCATTATAGTTTCTTGGTTCTTATTCAAGGCTATAAGAATAAGCATATTGAGATCCAATTTCCTCTCCAGATCCTTCAACTAAGGGAGGTCTAGATGGCACCGATAATGGTGCAACAACGGTAGTAGCTGCAAGAGGAGCTAGGTCTAGCTGGTGTAGCTCGATATCTCAATGTAAAGAGTAATGGCTTGGCAGTAAAAGTTTAAGAGGAGCTAGGTCTAGCTGGTGTAGCTCGTATAGATTTTTAAAAAGATGATCTTGATACAGGTTGCTTCATAGACTCGTGAAAAAAGATGACCAATGTTTCCTTGAAATGTCAAAAGTTGACAACTTTATGCATCATTATTACGTATAAGAGCGTAAAAATATGACATTTTTTTATAGTTGTTCCGTAAAACGAGGTAAGAAGATATATGTTCCTCATAGTTGTTACAGAAAACGGTGTAAAAGTATGTATTCTTTTTCACACTGTCTTCCGTAGAATGGTACAAGAACATGATGATTTTAAACGGCTTTTCTTTTAAATATGTTAATACATGAGTCTTTTACACAGTTGTTTCGCACAAATTTTTAAAAAGATGACCTTGATACAAGTTGTTTCGTGATACCGTGAAAAAGTGACCAGGGTATATTTGAAACGTCCAAAGTTTCAACTTTATGCATCTTTGGTACGTGTGAGAGCGTAAAAATGTACAACTATGAACCGTAAAACGAGATAAAAAGTTGTATTTTCCTCACAGTTGTTACGGAAATCGGTGTAAAAACCTGTATTCATTTTCAGTTTTTTTTCTCGTAGAATGGTACGAAAATATGATGATTTTAAACAAATTTTCTTTTAAATATATAAAAACGTGAGCCTTTTACGCCGTTTGTTCCGTATAGATTTTTAAAACGATGACCTTGATACAAGTTGTTTCGTAGAACCGTGAAAAAATGAGACCAGTATAAATTTGAAACTTCCAATGTTTTCTACTTTATGCATCGTTGTTACATATGAGAGCGTAAAAATGTCATCTTTTTCATAGTTGTTTAGTAAAACAAGGTAAAAAGTTGTGTTTTCCTCACAATTGTAACATACTGCATTCTTTTTCACGGTTCTTTTCATAAAATAGTACAAAAACGTGATGATTTTAGACTGTTTTTCTTTTAAATACGTAAGAACGTGAGCCTCTTACACCGTTGTATCGTATAGATTTTTAAAAAGATGACTTTGATACATGTTGTTTGTAGAACCGTGAAAAAAGGTGACTTGGGTAAACTTGAAACGTTCAAAATTGTCTACTTTATGCATCGTTGATAAGTATAGGAGCATTAAAATGTGACATTTTCTATAGTTGTTCCGTAAAACGAGGTACAAAGATGTATTTTCATCACAGTTGTTACGGAAAACAATGTAAAAACATGTATTATTTCTCACGGTGTTTTACGTAGAAAGGTACAAAAACGTGATGATAATAAACTGTTTTTCTTTTAAATATGTAAACACATGAACCTTTTACACCGTTCTTTCGTATAGATTTTTAAACATATGACCTTGCATACACTACTAGAAAACTGACCATCTCCGGCGCCATTTCCGGCGGAAGAAATCCGCCGGTAATTTACCGGGGGATTTTCAGCGGATTTCCGTGAGACACCAAAAAAGTCAACGTTTTGTTGACTACCAAGGATTTTCGAAGGATTTCCGGCGGATTTTTTAAGTACTCGGTTTAATCTTGATTTTACATCTAATTACAACACTTTGCCGGCGGATAATTACATATTTTCTTAAAAAAAAGAATTAACAATTTTCCGGTAGATTTCCGGCGGATATATCCGCCGGTAAATTTTTATATTTAAAGATATAATAATTTAAAAATGATTTTATTTTTCCGTCGAAATAAGTTTCCGGCGGAAATTTCCGCCGGTAATTTTTTTTTTCTAAAAAAAACTTAAACAGTTTCTTAATTTAATTACGATTTAAAAAGAACCGGCGAAAAATTTCCGGCGGCCGTGATCCGCCGGAAAATGGGAAAATCAGCCACTGATTCTGTCGAAAAAAAATCACCGGTGCAGCTTTTTCCGGCTGCAGAATCTGCCGGAAACAGTAAATTCCGGTGTATTATGTTGCCGGAAAAAGCGGTTCATTTAGTAGTGATAGAACTGTGAAAAAAAGGTGAACAGGGTATCCTTGAAATGTATAAAATTGTTAACTTTATGCATCGTTGTTACGTATAAGAGCGTAAAAAAGTGACCTTTTCATAGTTCTTTCGTAGAACGAGATAAAAGGTTGTATCTTCTTCACAATTGTTACGGAAAACGGTGTAAAAACTTGTATTCTTTTTCACAATTTTTTCCATATAATGGTACAAAAACAAGATAATTTTAAATAGTTTTTCTTATAAATATGTAAAAATATAAGCCCTTTACACCATTGTTTCATATATAATTTTAAAATGATGATCTTGATATAAGTTGTTTCATAGAACCATGAAAAAGTGACCATGGTATCTTTGAAACGTCCAAAATTTTCAGCTTTTTGCATCGTTGCTACATATGGGAGCGTAAAAATGTACATTTTTCATAGTTGTTCCATAAAACGAGATAAAAAGTTGTATTTTCCTCACAGTTGTACGGAAATCGGTGTAAAAACGTATAATCTTTGTCATGGTGTTTTTCTGTAGAATTGTACAAAAACGTGATATTTTAAACTGTTTTTTTTAAACACCATTGTTTTGTATAGATTTTTAGAAAGATGACCTTGATACAGGTTTTTTCGTAAAACCGTGAAAAAGGTGACCAGGGTATCCTTCAAACGTCCAAAATTGTGAACTTTATGCATCGTTATTACGTATATTAGCATAAAAATGTGAATTTTTTTTATAGTTGTTTTGTAAAACGAGGTAAAAAGATATATTTTTCTCACAGTTGTTATGGAAAATGGTGTAAAAACTTTTTTATTTTGTAGAATGGTACAAAAACATGATGATTTTAAATGGTTTTCATTTAAATATGTTAAAACATGAGCCTCTTACACTATTGTTTCGTATAAAATTTTAAAAAGATGAAATACAAGTTGTTTCGTAGAACCGTGAAACACTACTAGAAAAACAGGTATCGGCGACGAACATCAGCGAGGAAAAATATCCCTCGCAGATCAGCGAGGGATCAGCGAGGGAAATCCCAAAAAACTAAATCCCTCGCTATTCCCTCGCTGATCTGCGAGGGAAAACTTCTGTCGCTGATCCCTCGCTGATCTGCGAGAGATCAGCGAGGGAATTGCCAAAAAACTCATTCCCTCGCTGATCCCTCGCTGATCTGCGAGGGATCAGCGAGGGAATTGCCAAAAAACTCATTCCCTCGCTGATCCCTCGCTGATCTGCGAGGGATCAGCGACGGAAAGTTTCCCTCGCAGATCAGCGAAGGAATAGCGACGGATTTAGTTTTTTGGGATTTCCCTCGCTGATCCCTCGCTGATCTGCGAGGGATCAGCGAGGGAAATACCAAAAAAAAAATTTCCCTCGCTGATCCCTCGCTAATTTGCGAGGGAAATTTCTTCTACAAAATCCATCGCTGATTTGCGAGGGATCAGCGAGGGATTTTTCTATTTTTCCTATTTTCTCATTTTTTATGTATTATATGTACATATTTTTATATGTTGATATCGTATGTATGCATGTCATGTGTTGTTTGTGTGTATGTATATATATATATATATATATGTTGTGGTTGCTAACCGCAATATATGCATGTGTTATAAGTATATATACCCGTTGTGAGGGAAAATGATATACATTCACATATACATATACGTTTAAACATATATTCATTCATCGAATCGTGGTTAGAAACTAGTACACATATATATATATATATATGTGTGTATATATAATTGACCGACGGGTATATATATATATACATATAACACATACAACGTCGTGATCGACATATATGTTTAAGGGGGGCCTGCTATGACGAGTGTGAGTCTGACTTCTATGGAATGTTAGATGAAGTTATAGAGGTGGAGTATTATGGCTCAGTGCGACAGGTGGAGTATTATGGCTCAGTGCGACAGGTGGTTGTCATGTTCAAATGCACTTGGTTTGATACTGCCTCGGGGGTTAGAGTTGACCCTAAACACAATTTGGTAGATATCAAATACAAGTCTAGACTTGGATCCGACGACCTGTTCGTTCTAGCATCACAGGCAGAACAAGTCTATTATACTTCATATCCTTCGATGACAAAGGATTTGAAAGATTGGTGGGCAGTTGTCAAGACAAAGGCTCGTGRCATATATGAAGTGTCCGACATGATTAACGATGTTGAAAACAATGATCATGTGGATGGAGAACAATTCTTTCAAGTCAACGAAAGGGTAACTCATACAACGTTCTCATTAGGAAACGAGYTCGATGATGTTTGTCTTGCCACAGGGGAGGTAAACATACTCCATAATATAAATGAAGATGATGTTGGCGACGAATCGAACGAAGATAGCGAAGATAAACCATAATTTGAAGACATAGATGATGATTCAAATGATGAAGATGAACCGATGTTATATGATCATTCTTCTGATGAGTAGCTTGTCTTCTGTATGCTTATTTTACAGTTGTACATACATAATCGCGATTTGTCATTATCTTTTTTCATGATATAATATAATGTTTGTTTTTTCAGGAGATGTCACACCGAGAGCGTGTTAGAGACCGTCATGGGAGTCGTGGCAGCCCCATGTCTGGTAGGGGTAGCAATTCTACCCGCGCCGATGACATTGTAGAGTTTTCGGACACCGCTTTTCGCGGTTTAGATGAGCAAGAGGAGGCCATGGCGACCCCAACTTCGACAGGTTCGGGGTCGGGGAGAGGCCCCAACCTAGAGATGCAGACACCGAGTCATCCGAGCCACCGAAGACATCTGTCTTTGTTAGGCCATGGGTAAGTAGATGTGGTATAAGAATTTGTATTACATAATAAATTAATATGACTGTATTTGTGTTGAAAATATTTGTTTAATTGTACAGGTTTAAAGATGCCCATGTTATCCGAGAGATGACGACTATCTTCAGGTCTTCCTTTGCTGGTCCATGGCATAGATGGAAGGAAGTACCTCAGGAAGCACGTGACTTGATGTTCCAGCGCTTTAGGGTTGGTGTACCATTTTAATATAATTATACATATAAGGTTATTGTTTGTACATTTATACAAACATTGTGTGTGTAGGCTAAGTTCCAATGGGAACCTGAGCTGGATGACACGGTTCATGATTTATGGACCAAAGCCATGCACAACAGGTACTCTGATTGGATGAGCTCCGCACGTGATTGGGCCGTGGCACAGGCCTATCCTGGTGATCAACAATGGGATGGTGAGGACTTCTCACGGATTAGATTATACCATCTCGTATGGATACCAGACAGGTATTGGCTACAGATGATTGACACGGTATGCATCTCTATTGTGAGCTTTTCAAACTGCCATGTGTACCGCCTTTCGCCTTATATATGTGCTATATTTTTAACAGGTCTGGGATACCGAGTCTTGGAAAAGGAAATCCAGGATCAAT
>NW_020201475.1:50145-60652 GCF_001531365.2 Cynara cardunculus var. scolymus
ACAGCCCTCTCCCTGATGAGGCATCTCTTTGGGAGCAAAGTGTCGGAGGACAGAGGAAAGGCCGAATATTTGGTTTCGGGACCACTTAGGACCCCTCTTTTGCTATGACGGGTAGATGTAGCAGTAGCGGGTCATCATACGAGTCAAGAGCGGAGGTACGTTGGTTATATTGTTATAAACTTTCTCTTTACTAAAATTGCGAAGAAATTACTGATTTTGTCGAATATTTAATATTTACAAGTAGCGGAGTTGAGAGAGAAGTTGGAGGAAGAACGGAAGAAGAGGGAAGATTTGGAGGCCGAACAGGCCAGACAAGCTGCTGCATTAGCCCAACAGACTGCTGCATTAGCCCAACAGACTGCATTATTGGAGCATTTTGTTGCGTTTATGCGGCAGTCAGGATACGTTTTCCAACCCCCCAAATCCCGATAGTTAGATTTTATGTATTCGAAGATTAAATTATATGAATTTGAATATTTTAAATTGTATGAATCCATATTTTAAATCGTATGAATTGGTTACTTTTGTTCACAGATTTGGTTTGTTATATATTATTATTTTCAGGTTTTTTAAAAATAAATACAGGATTTATTTGTATTTAAAAAAAAATTTATTTTTTAAACATTAGCGACGGATTTGCGAGGGAAAATACGTCGCTGAAAGTGCTTGAATTTCCCTCGCAAATCCGTCGCTGAAAGTTCCCTCGCAAATCCATCGCTGATAATTCCCTCGCAAATCCGTCGCTGATAATTCCCTCGCAAATCCGTCGCTGAAAATTCCCTCGGAAATCCGTCGCTGATAATTCCCTCGCAAATCCGTCGCTGAAARWTCCCTCGCAAATCCGTCGCTGATAATTCCCTCGCAAATCCGTCGCTGATAATTCACTCGCAAATCCGTCGCTGATAATTCCCTCGCAAATCCGTCGCTGATCCGTCGGTAAGTACATCCCTCACTGATCCGTCGCTGAAAGTGTCCGTCGCAAATCCGTCGCTGATTTCCATCGCTGATCCATCGCTGATAGCATTACCTACGACTGTTTGACCGACGGAGTATCAGCGACGGATCAGCGACGGACAACCCTTTCAGCGACGGATCAGCGAGAGAAATTTCCCTCGCTGATACCCATCATTTTTGTAGTGAAAATAGGTGATCAGGGTATCCTTGAAACGTACAAAATTGTTATCTTTATGCATATTTGCTATGTAAGAGCATAAAAATGTGACATTTTCATAGTTGTTTCGTAGAACAATGTAAACGTTGTATATTCCACACAATTGTTACTGAAAACGGTGTAAAAGTTTGTGTTCTTTTTCACAGTTTTTTCCATATAATGGTACATAAATGTGATGATTTTAAACGTTTTTTCTTTTAAATATGTAAAACTTAGCCTTTTACACCGTCATTTCGTATAGATTTTTAAAAAGATGACCTTGATACAGGTTGTTTTGTAAAACCATGAAAAAATGTGACCAAAGTATCTTTAAAACATCTAAATTTGTCAACTTTATACATCGTTGTTACGTATAAGAGCGTAAAAAATGATTTTTTTTCATAGTTGTTCCATAAAATGAGGTAAAAAAATGTATTTTCGTCACAGTTGTTACGAAAAATGGTGTAAAATCATGCATTCTTTTTCATGGTGTTTCCGTAGAATTGTACAAAAATGTGATGATTTTAAACGGATTTTCTTTTAAATATGTAAAAACGCGAGCTTTTTACACCATTTTTTCGTATAGATTTAAAAAAAGATGACCTTCTACAAGTTGTTTCGTAGAACCATGAAAAAAGGTAACCAGTGTATCCTTGAAACGTCGAAAGTGGTGAACTTTATTCATCATTGTTACTAGGAGTGTAAAAATGTCACATTTTTATAGTTGTTCCGTAAAATGAGGTAAAAAGACTTTTTTCCTCACAGTTGTTACGGAAAACGGTGTAAAAACATGTATTCTTTTCATGGTGTTTTCCATAGAATGGTACAAAAACGTGATGATTTTAATCGGTTTTTCTTTTAAATATGTAAAAACGTGAGCCTTTTACACCGTTGTTTTGAATAGATATTTAAAAAGATGACCTTGATATAGGTTGTTTCATTGAACCATCAAAAAAGTAACCAGGGTGTCTTTAAAAAGTCGAAAGTTTTCAACTTTATGCATCGTTGATACGTATATAAGCATAAACATATATCTTTTTCATATTTGTTTCATAAAAGGAGATACAAAGTTGTATTTTTGTCACAGTTGTTTCTGAAATCGATGTAAAAACCTGTATTCTTTTTCAATTTTTTTTTCCGTAGAATGGTACAAAAACATGATAATTTTAAACGTTATTTACTTGTAAATATATAAAAACATGAGCCTTTTTCGCCGTTGTTTCGTATAGAATTTTAAAAAGATGACTTTGATACATGTTGTTTCGTAGAACCGTGCAACAAAAGTGACCAACGTATCTTTGGAACTTCCAAAGTTTTCTACTTTATGCATCGTTGTTACGTTTGAGAACGTAAAAATGTCACCTTTTTCATAGTTGTTTCGTAAAACAAGGTAAAAAGTTGTGTTTTCCTCACAGTTGTTACGGAAACGGTGTAACAACCGGTATTCTTTTTCACGGTTTTCTCCGTAGAATAGTACAAAAACGTGATGATTTTAAATGGTTTTTCTTTTAAATATGTAAGAACGTGAGCCTTTTATGCCGTTATTTCGTGTAGATATTTTAAAAAATGACCTTGATACAGGTTGTTTCGTAGATCCGTGAAAAAATGTGATCAGGGTATCTTTGAAACGTTCAAAGTTGTCAACTTTATACATTGTTGTTTCATATAGGAGTATAAAAACGTGACCTTTTTCATAGTAGTTTTGTAAATGAGGTAAAAAGATGCATTTTCCTCACAGTTTTTACAAAAAATGGTGTAAAACCTGTATTCTTTTTTCACGGTGTTTTCCGTAGGATGGTTAAAAAACGTGGTGATTTTAGATGTTTTTTCTTTTAAATATTTTAAAACGTGAGTCTTTTTGTTTTTGATGGCTCCTACAGTACTTTTGAAGCATGAAAATAGAAAAGAATGCTTTAAGCCATTGTTTCATGTTGGTTTTTTAAAAAGATGACCTTGATTAGAGTTGTTCATAGGCGGAACAATCCGTTAGACCCGGCCCATCCGGCCTGCTAGAAATACGAGCTTGGACAACCATTTTCGAGAAAATGGACGGGCCTAGGTTTGTTCGTTAAAATTAACGGGCGGAATCCAATATATGTTATGCCACAATTCATGGTTCCATTCAAGTATTTGAATACTTCCCTAAGCGCTTGCCAATAGTGAGCACTAGGTCTACTAGTAAACCTACTAAACCTTCCAACGACATAGGCAATATCTGGTCATGTGCTTGTCCTAGCATACATTAAGCACTTAATTGCCTTTGAGTAGTCCAATTGTGAAACAACTTCACCCTGGTTAGATATAAGCTTTTCGATAGGATCCATTGGAGTACTCAAAGGTGAATAATTTAAACATTAAATTTCTTTTAACACTTTGTGAACGTAGAGAGATTGTATAATGGCTAAACCTTTCTTCTTCCATTTAATCCTTATCCCAAGGATCACTTTGGCCTCCCTAAAATCTTTCATAGAGAATTTGGATGACAAAAATTCCTTTGTGAAGTCAACTTGTCTTGTTTTGTGCCAAAGATGAACATGTCATCTACGTACAAACAAATTATGACTCCTTTTAACTAGAATCTTAAAATTTGCTATACACGCAATTGTCCGATGGGTTTAGATGGAAACAATTGGATAAAACCACTTCATCAAACTTTTGATGCCACTGTTCTGGGGCATGTTTTAATCTATAAAGTGATTTAAGTAACTTACACACTTTATTTCATTCCCCGACATCATAATTACTTATAGTTGCTTCGTATATACTTCCTCCTTTAAGTCACCATTAAGGAATGTCATCTTGACATCCATTTGGTGAATTACCAATTTATTAATAGCAATTAATAATCAAATGGTGGAGATTAGAGCAACATGTGCATAAATATTGAAATAATCGATGCCTTCTTTTTGCTGAAATCCTTGCAGCACCAACCGGGCCTTGAACTTGTTGCTTGAACCATGGACTTCCATTTTCTTCTTGAAAAACCATTTGCAACCTGATGGTAAATGGGCTAAATTCCACGTGTTGTTACTCATGATGGATTTCATCTCATCATTTATTGTCTCCTTCCAAAAGAAAACATCTTGAGACTTTATAGACTCATTATAGTTTATTGGTTCTTATTCAAGGCTATAAGAATAAGCATATTGAGATCCAGTTTTCTCTCTAGATCCTTCAACTAAGGGAGGTCTAGTTGGCAGCGATGATGGTGCAATAACGGTAGTGGCTGCAAGCGGAGCTAGGTCTAGTTGGTGTAGCTCGAAATCTTGGTGTAAAAAGTAGTGACTTGGCGGTAGGGGTTGATAAGGCTATCAGGTTGGTGATGGTGGTTGGCGATCAATGTGGGTAACCGTGACCATTGAAGGCTAGGCAAGGCGTATGCCTAGGACCCACAAGAAAGAGGAGTCCATTTTTTTGGTATATACTATTAGTAGTTAAAAAGGAATTAATAAATAAAGTAGACAATTTTCTAGTAACTAATTTAGCATTATATTAAGGGGTCAAACATGTATTAATTAATTACATTGGAGAAGAAAAATATATAAAAAAACATTATTTGGTTGTTCATTATATAGTATTGTCTATTGTTTCTTTAAATTTTTATCTACTATTGAAATCTAAAGCTACCTTGCCTAGAATAGATTGATATAATATTCATCATTCATCTCTCACTGACTCTTTAAGTTATTTTAATCGAATGAATTCTATTTTTGTATTAAAATATCGTAAATTTCTTATTATTAACTAAGAAAACTTGTACATTTTGAAAAAATTATCAACCATATGAGATGATCCAACTTATATACATATTTTTATGTTGCTTTGAATAATCAATATTAGGACCTCAAATAATGTCAATCTATATACAAAAGGTATATCATAGATAACATTGATTTAGAAGTAACTATTGATTGATTTTGCATCTAGGTTTACTCGGAAAAGCGGTTTTATAAAATGATTAGTATTTTTTTTTTAATTGAGTATCATTTCTGATAATACAAACTATATATTGAATTTCTTTTCCATACTTCCTTTTTACATTTCGTCTGGGACTGTAATATCATGAATGAGCCGAGGTCCTTGGTGGGAAGCCATTGGTACAATAATAAGATGAAATGGTGACTCATGCAGAAAATCTACGAGAAAATCTAGAAAACAAAAACAATGAACAATGAAAAAGAGGGCCACTGGAATTAGATTCCAAGAGGGTTCTTCCCCCACTAATTCATTACTGTTACAGGATATTGTAATTATATATATATATATATATATATATTTATAAAGTTAGGCTATATATAAAGTATTCTATTAAGACCGATTATATTGTATTGATGTATGAAATTATATCTTGTATGAACTTCTCATGAATTTTCGATGAATTGTATTATTTCTTGTAAAAAAACAATTTTAATTAAATTTCAAAAGTTCATCAAACATCCATCGACAATTAAGAATTTTTCCATTGGTTTTGGACGAAAAGTATTTTGCCATTTCAGAAAATAACCTTTATTCTAAAAAGCAATAAAAAAATCCATCGAAAATTCCAAGACATTTCCAATGGATTTTCGTTGGAATACATTATTTGATTTAAAAAACAAGAAACGGAGGATCTATGGCTTTGATGCGCCTCGAGATGGAGATGACAACGAGTGAGATGGTAAAGCAGGAGAAGCTTGCTATGTAGGATATGCACATGTTGTCGTAGGTGCAGTCGCATTATGTATATGTTACTTACTTCCTTCAGCACTGGCCCGTCCCCTCGGTGTTATTGCCTTCTCCAATTCCTCGGTGTTACTCCCTTACGCATTCCGCTAGTCAATGCATCATTCCGTAATCCCGTAAGTGATATCCCTGTTTAGCAATCTCTCGGTGAATAGAGTGTATCCCCTGTCCTCGATAACATTGGCAAGCCACTAGAGATATATCCTTTAGGGATCCGTATGTGAAAGTTATTTTCACCAACGGATCACTGAACGATGTCACCTTCACTAAAGGATTATGGAAAGAACCCATGAAATTCTTCTAGATCATAGTGAGTGTTTGGTTATCCACATAGTGGTACCGCATTATATAAATCGTTAAAAATGTCCATCGAAATTTTAAAATTTGTCGAATAGAATTGTAAGCATTTTTGTTGATAAAACAACAGCGCATATCCGAATTGAATAAATTCATATGGACTTAAAAACTATTTCAAATGGAGAGGTTTTTTATACATGTGTTGCACACATATCAGTTAATTAGACATTCAATATTAATTAATCCGGGGGAAAATTTCGTCGATGAAGCCCTTTTTGTATATCAAAACTCAAACATCTGAAAGATGAATTAACTTTTATCATTCAACTTGCAAATTAATTTGCTCACATCAAAAGTGTATCCATATATATATATATATATATTGTTGTGGATGGTACTAAACTTCGTTGCTAGTAATCGCTATGCTACAAAGCATCTTCATCCGTGATATTGTAAATACAACATTGAATTTATTAACTCGATCCCTCACAATAATACCTACATAAGACAACAAGTTCATGCAGATGAAGTTTTTTCTGGTGAACGTTTGACAGATTTCAGAGGGGAGGATGTTGGGGTGGCAGCACGTGTGACGATTGGGGACGTGGCTTCTGCTCCAGATTGTGTGTCCTTTGGAACTATAGGTGACGAGGTCGGTGCTGCAGTAGTGCAGTTGGCGGTGATGGTGGTTCTACAACGTTAGTTCCTGCAAAAAGAGGTGGGATTGCAGTAGGTGGAGGTGGTCTGGTTGTTGTGGCTCGAAATCTTGGTGTAAAAAGCACTTGACTAGGTGGTGGTGGTGGTGGTGGTGGGGCTTGATGAGGCGGCAGTGTTGGTGAGGCTGTAGGGTGAACGATGTGGGGTAACCGTGACCATGGAAGGGTTGGAGCTTCTTGGACGTGGGCGGCCATTGGGAAAATAATAATGTGAAATGGTTATGCAAAAAATAGGAATGGGAAGGAAGATGTTTATATAGAATAGAAAACAAAACAAAAATCATGAAAAACATGGCCGCTTGGAATTAGGTTCCAAGAGGGTTTCATCCCCCATTTTCAATTCTTTAACCAAGATATATGATCATGTTTATAAAACAAGAAGCAATTAAATCAATCAACTTTATTCCTTAGTGAATTAATTATCATGTGATTTTGAATTGCATATTCCTACATCTTTATTATTGAATTCTATCATTTTTTATGCACGGGATATTGATAATTTTGTTTGAAGTGTATTGTTTTATTTTGAATTGACCTCTGTATTATGATGCTTATTTTAGATTCAATTTTAATGTGTGAATGAAGGTTTGGTCTTTCCGTTCATCATGTTGGTTTTCACTTAATTAACCGTGGACGAAGATAACCACCGAAATTATCGTTCGCCATGCATTTTTGTCATTAAATATTTTATACCAAATGCACCTCTCATATGATGTATTATTCGACATACTTCCAAGAGTGGTGTTACTTCTTAGTTGTCCTTTTCAAAGGTCATATTGTGTTTTATGAGATTAGGGTATATTAGGTTAAGGGCATATTTGGTATTATGAAAATAGAAAATTTCATTCCATCAAAATACTATGTAATTGGTAAAGAATGTTAACTTCCTTTATTTATGAAGTTTGTAGGATTTTGAAGATTACTTCCGTGAAAAAGAATGAACCAAACAAGGGAATGAAATTTGATAAATGAAATTCAACATTTCAATTCCCTCAAATTCCTTCAGAATCTGCGAATCAAACCCCCTAAGGATGTTCACACTGTGAAGCATTACTAAGGTGATATTGACACATGAGAGTAGAGTGGGAGACCAAATTTATTATAAAAATAAAAGTAAACATAGGGATAAATCCGTTACAAAGATCAAACTACTCGCATGGGAAGGGCTAATGGCCAAGCAACCCCTCACTAACAACGCTTTAATTGATTATTTTTTATTAGGATGATCATATATGATATAAAAATGAAACCACGGGACTATAATTTGTTAAAATTTCAATTGAAAGGCCCAACTCGTTAATTTATGTAAACCAAAAGAACCAAATTTGCAGTTAACTTTAGTTTTTTTCTTTAACTTCTTAAAATTCATCAGAAATCAACCAGAAATTCTTAAAACTTTCCTAACGATTACCTACAGGAACCATCTTCCGATTTAGCAAACAGTTTACTAATTATATTTACAAGTCCGTCAGAAAAAGCTATTGCTCCCCTTTTAGTTCAAAAACTCCTATGGGTTCCCTAAAGAATACATCATGTGAGTTTAAAAAAATAGTGTTTAATAAAGTACTTTGTTGGTCCCTATGGTTTTTTCATAATCTGGATATAGTCTCTATTTCAAAATAATTACATTTAATGTCCCGATGGTTTGCATTTAATTTCCGAATTCTATTGTCCCGAACGAAATTAAACTCCAATTTATTAAATCAAGAGCATTTTAGTCCATTTCTCTTTTTATTTATTTCATAATTGAATACTTAAAAGATTATATATTATATTAATAGATGAAGGATCATGCAAGAAGTTTAACATGTTGTGAGAAGATAAGAAGTCTCAATATCATATAATATTAGGGGCTGTTTGGCAGTTGCTGAATGATTTAGTGCAGAATAGTTAAGAGGTCAGAATGGTTAAGAAGGTCAGAATGGTTAAGTGTTGAATGAAATAATGTTGTTTGGTAACTGTTCTCTGAATGACAATAAATTACCATTTTAACCCTCATCTAACAAAAACCCATTATTCGAATTCGATTCAACAAAAACACATATTTCATATTAATCCAAACAAACATAACGATATTAGTTCAAAACAAGATTTTTCATATTAATCCAAACCAATGTAACATTATTTTTTCATAAGTAATTACCAAACATATTTGTCCTGTATGTCTTTCAATTGTTTTTGTGGGTCAAAATCTTCAATTGTTTTTGTGGGTCAAAATCCCTTGGGATAGCCAGTTCTTCCCCATTTCAGAACTACTTTGATTTCAAGTGATGGGTTCGATTTCAAATGACGAAGAACATGAATGAACCTCCTTCGATTTCAAACAACCAGATATGCTTTTCCTTTAACTTCCCACTCCATCGAGGGTCTTTAACTACTACTATTATTACTTCTCATCCATGGCGACCAACTCTGTTTTAATTACGATTTTGATTTAGCACAAGGACGAGACATAGGGATGAAGCACATTATTTGGTCTCTCTCTATATATATCCCCCTCACATTATGTGTTTCTCGTCCTCCAGATCTTGACACGAACAGGGATGGTGGAGTTTGATTTAGGTTTTTGGGTTGGGTTTGATTCAAGTTTCGTAGAAGAAAAACAAGGGGCATACTATTAACTTACGGAGGTCGCCGGCGATGGAGACGATGGAGGTCACCAGCGAAAACCGGCCGACCTGGGGAAGGGGGCAAAGGCGACGGGTTCAAGAGATCCAGAGATGGTGAAGAGATGATGGTCAAAACAGAGAGATTCTGGTGAAGGCGATCAAGGCGACAAAAAATGGAAAGGAACGGTAGAGAAAGTAGAGTAGATAGGGGCTGTTTGTCGGCCGGTTGTCGCCGGTGATGGAAAATGGCAACGAACAGGGGAGTGGAGACGGAGCAGTGGGTAGGGATAGTATAGAGGACAAAGTTGGAAAAATACAAATCTGAATAGTTTAGTGGAACCTTAGATGCAAAATGGTTAAGAAGGGTAATGTAACCATTAAGAGCCATTTTTTTTTTTTGCCAAACACCCTCAACCTCTGACCGATTAAGAGGTTGGCTCTTAATGTCACCATTAAGAGCCAAACAAACAGCCCCTTACACTCCTTTGGATTTGTTTAATCTTATATGATTATGGTCTATTTGTTGTCATTGCAACACATATTTAATCATATATGATTAACCTTGTGTATCATGTATCTAATCATATATAATATTAAAACTTCTCGTATTTTTTCAAAATGTTTAGTTTCTCGTTTGAACCTATTCCTATATTATATAATTATTGTATTAATATATGAACATATATGTACACACAAACATATACATAAACCGTCCCCTCCCAACTAATGACTCCCTCGCATCCCTACCGGGCACGAGCTCTAGCCTCATCCACACCAAATACATACATCGTATACACATCACAAACATACAACACATACATTCTCCATGTTTTCTTTCATACCCTCTCTCTCTTCTCTCCTCTCTTGATCTCAATGACCCCTTCTTCAAGTGATCCATCGATCATCCACATCAAATCAAACATACATGCAATGTATTTATCTCCCTATCTCACTTGTCTCTGAAACACACACACACACACACACATATATATATATATATATATATATATATA
>NW_020201476.1:0-1333 GCF_001531365.2 Cynara cardunculus var. scolymus
TGATACCAAATCTGTCACACCCTGCTAAAGCAGAATCACGAGATGTAATAGGCAAGCGAGTCATAGCAACAGTTTATAAATAACACCACACCAAGTTGTTTCCAAAAACTATGTAGTTCATCGACATAACTAAAATTAGAATTTTACACAACGTTCTCAAAATACTTCAAAATCTTGACTTAATCGATCCATGCTCAAGTATGCTCCCAAAATCCAAATAACTTTACTTAGAACCTGAAAATCATGGAATAAAACAAGGTCAACTACAAAGAGTTGGTGAGTTCACGGATTTTCATATGCATAAAACATTTCAATGCATAAACCAAGTAGTAGCAAACTTATGCGAATTTTTTGCACTTAATAAATGTAAATCTCTCACGATGTAAAACTTGAGACGCTACTGAGCCTTACCTGACCAACTTGCCCCATTAAATTTCGAACAACCAGAAGTAGCCCGTTCACTACTTAGGTCCCACAGTTCAATAGAGTACTAATTCAGCGGTGGTCCAAATTCCACATGATTAGACTAGAAAACATAGGTAATTGTGCACCCCTTTTTGGGTGGAACTGTCAACACAATAGCGGCTATCCACAATACCAAGGCCCGGGAATGTACCCTAGTTAACAAGTAGCGTTTACGGACGGGGACTTTTATTTGGAATCATATACTCCCAAGCACATCAATTTAGCATTTATTCTAAGTGCAATATCAGTTGTCAAAACAAAACATAATAAACCCGACTAAGCAGTTTCTTAGTCCAGAGGTTTCAACAGAGCTTGACTAAGCAGTTCCTTAGACCAAAAGTTTTGAGCAAGCATCGACTAAACAGTTCTTTAGTCCAAAATTTCATATATCATAACATGCAAAGTTTGCTCAATCTCACTCTTTTCCCCCATAAAATATACAAAAGCAGTAAAAGTGGGGCCGTAAGAACTCATAAGTTTGACGAATATCCGAATGTTTCCTTTAGAGGCTTCCTAGGCTCGCTCAAACTTCCTGACAGACCAACCAGCGGTACATTACTTAACGGTTTCCTTGACTTAGATAGGGCAAAGTTGTCTCCAATGCAAAGCCATCAAGTGTTTTCATAAAATAAGGCCGATATTTTATTATTAAATAAATAAACAAAAGAAAAGAACCTTCCAAAATCCTAATAATGACATCATTAAATGTCATCCCAAAATAATGATGACAGCCGCCAACTATGAAAATAAAACTCAAAATCAAGAGATTTTGAGTGGGTTTAACACTCTTTTCAAAAATTCTACAACCTTGAGTCACACGGCTCCCAAACCGGTTGCATGCCCAAAAATGGTAGTAATGATGGGAAGG
>NW_020201476.1:2223-4281 GCF_001531365.2 Cynara cardunculus var. scolymus
AAGCAAGATGATCTCAGATCATCGAGGCTAAATCCTAGAAAGGCTTAGTTTTCAATAAAGATCCTAAAATAAGGTACTAACCTGAAATCCCAAAAGTGCAGAATTCTCACACGCTGCCCCAGCCTACGACATCGATTCTGTGCACCTCGAGTTTAGCGCCCATACACATAGGTTATAGGTACACATGAGTCAAGAGCATCTGTTGCTCCAAGTGCACTTCTTAGTGAACCTGTCGGAACAATCGGAAGTGGTGTCTTTGGACATTTCACAAAGACAGGTCGGAAATCCTACCAATGCTAACATTGAACGTAGGCACAACAGTTTATTCAACTGGTAATCTAAGTGATCCAGGTGTGAATTTACCCGACTTTGTGTCAAGGGAATATTTGGACGACGCCCTAAAGTCTGTTCAAGATAATATGGATGCTCAAATGGCCAGTCTAAAAAGACTTATGAAGGGAAAGGAAACTGTAGAAGAAGAACCACCATCTACGCCATCACTACCACATGTACTTGAACCGTCAGTACCAGATCAATCGGTGGATGAACTTAAATCGTTATTATATGCAAAATTGATGGCATCTCATAATCCAGATGCTGAAGATGCAGATTTGGTCGGCCTCTTACGACAACATTTAGATGTTAACCCTTTTGTTCGATCCTCAGAGTTTTTGGCTTTTCAAGATGTGGTTACTTCTAGCTTTTCTAAAGTTAGCAAGTTAATCACATCCAATACCCAAGATCTAAAAAGTTTAATGGATGCCCTAGCTGAACGAGTGTCTACCTTAGAAGAAACTTGCAGATCTCAGGCCATATCTCTTAAACGAAGGCATGATGATCCGGATGATCCAGATAGTCATGAGGGGGAGAGAAAGAGACAGAGATTGGCCGAGACATTTGGGCAAGCTACAAGGGTTGGAGAGGGGCCATCAACTCAAGATGTTATTGCTGAAGCTTCTGCCCCGGAATCTGTTCGGGAAAGAACAATTAAGGCCATTGTGATTGAAGATGAAGAAATGGAGACAAGTCCTACGATCGAGCCAATGGTTGAAAAGCCGGCGGACTCTACAGTAGGAACAAGGATGTTATTGGACTTGTGTGCCAATGTAGGTTTCAACGATGTGTTCTCTACTACTCTGGGTGGAGAGCAAGATTTTGGAGAAGACATTGACAACATTGACGAGTCGACTGGGATCTACTTTGATTTTGAAGCTGATATAGATGATGAAGATCCAGTTTTTCCTATTCAAGAAGTCCGTCAGTCTGTTCTAGAATCTTCCACTGCAGATGTACCTGATGTATCAGACATTCCTGCTGAAAGAGAACAAGTTGATCCTATTGAAATATTCACCAAAAATTATGTGCCATTCCATATCAGAGCAAATTTTTCTGGTTATGATCGAGCAAGAATCCGAGAGCCATATTTAGAAGATATCTACTTTGGAATTTTCAACCGACATCGAAAAGCTCTGAGCGGTGATAAAGTTCTTGGCATTCATCGTCAGACCAAAGATTACCGCATTGAATATAGACACCATTTGAAAGACAAGCGTCTACCGATAAATGAAGTGCGTACCAAGCAACGAGTCGTCACGATCAAACAAATTGATGCTTAGAAACTGTTAAGAATCTGGTATCCTGTGTTTACATTTACTGGACAGGATGGTCAGATTTGGAGATTCAGTGAAGCTGATTTTTCAAGCCTATACTTGGAAGATCTTGAATATATGTACTTCAAAATTAGAAACATGACCAACAGGAAGGAAGGAGAACTGATTGCTCTTGAAGCCATCAAGAGATTTATGCGTTGTCATGTGAAACTGGCTATGGTCATTGATGTTCAAATGGGCCTTGAAGACAATCAACGAATCATCAATCTAAAAAGACCAAATCAAGAATTAGAAGATATTGAAGCTTATCCAGTCTATATGATTCTTGAAAAGCCAGAGTTCGGGGTCATATACTTTGCTCAACTTCAAGTAAAGAAATTCATGAGATTTAGTGAGCTGAATAAATATTCTGATGGTACGATAAGATTGGTGAGAAGGGCGCTTGACT
>NW_020201476.1:4591-6765 GCF_001531365.2 Cynara cardunculus var. scolymus
AAGTTTCTCCTTAGTATATTTGCTTTGTAATAGTGTAGCTTTACTATTTTCTAGTATAAATAGTATTTTCCTTGTAATTGTCATTACCAAGTCATTAGCAGAATTGTAATCAAGATTAGAGCTGTAATTTCTCTCTCTCAATCAAATCAGTAACATTTGATGATCTATTATTCTCTACTATTCTATTCGTCTTGTTCTTGAAGATTTTATCTTTTTTTGTATGAATCTTGGACTTCACACTTAGATATTTCTCAATCCATAAATCGGACATCTCTTGACCGATTTATTCTAATCCGGATAAGTCTTGAGCGATTTAGAATTTGAACGGTTTTTGACTTTGACTATAAATATTCGCCTCATTTTTACTTTTTTACTTTTTTTCCTCATTTACTATTCATCGTCTTCTCCGCTCATCTCTCTGGTTTATCGCTCAGACAGTTCCATCACTTTACTCATCAAGGTTTATTTCATTGGATTCTATTATTCATATTCCTTGATCGTTTGGACTTATATTGGACATATTGGATTGGTTGGAATCATTGTTTCGATCTTGAATGGGAACATAAAGTGAACCATAAAAGGCTTAATAATAATAAAATCAGTTTTATCTTTGTTATTTGTGTGTCTTTTAGATTTTCTTTAGTGTGTTAGTATAATTTTTTTTAGTCTTAGTTTTGTTTTGATCGGATATTTCACCGGACAAGGTGATCGGAGTTTACTACGATTGTTAGCTCAATTATTCCTATTTTGTAAAAGTATAGAAAAAGTATATTGTAAGTCTTGACAGAAGGGTTTCTCCACAGAAGACAACAGAGGACTAGCAACAGAAGCCTTTTGATCGTACAAGTGAAAAGTGGCAGAACCTCTGATGTGTCTCACAGAGGTTATGGAAAATGGTCCTCTGTCAAAAAGAACACGCAAGTCATTAACAGTAGAGCCTCTGAGATGGCTCACAGAGGGTCTGCGGATTTGGTCTTCTGTGAAGTTTCTGTTCCAACACTTTTCAAAGGTTGTTAGCCGCATATGCTTCTCACGTGACTAGGGAATAATCGACTTGATTTGGTCGACTCAGATGAAGACACGCGTCAAGATCTGGTCTCTAAGGTCGTTAGGAACTAGTATAAATAGCGGATAGGATCTTTGTAATCTGAGGAGCTTCCAGTATTGTAAACGTCAAATTTTCCTACAGACTCTCTGTCATTTAGCACAAAGCATTTACACCCAAACACGTGGAAGAACTTGATGTTTCGTCTTCTGTTGTGGAGAAGCTGATAGGGTGTCTTCTCAAATHTCTTTACCACCAAGGACCTATTCTGCGTGTAGCAAGTGGCAGAGACAACCTCTGCCCAGAAGGAGAGTGGTAGCCCAGAGGCATTCAACATTGTTTTCGTGGCTTACACAGATTCAGACTATGGTGGTTGTCAAATTGACAGAAAGAGCACCTCTTGAAGATGTCAATTTCTTGGAGGAAAGCTGGTTAGTTGGTCTTCAAAGAAGTAGAATTGTGTATCAACTTCCACTGCAGAGGCTGAATATGTAGCCGCTGCATGTTGTTGCTCACAAGCTCTGTGGATGCAGACTYAACTACGCGATTATGGCTACTCTGTTGACAAGATCCCCATCCTCTGTGATTCTAAGAGCACTATTGCTATATCCACCAACCCTGTGCAACATTCAAAGACAAAGCATATCGATATAAGGTACCACTTCTTAAAACATCATGTAAAAGAAGCTAATGTCGAACTATACTTTGTCAAATCTGAATTCCAATTGGCTGATCTCTTTACAAAAGCCSTTGATGAGAAAAGATTCAATTTTCTTATTGAAAAAATAGGAATGGCATGCCCAGAGTTCTAAGTGTTGTTAGTCTTACTTTTAATAATCTTTTTTTATATAAAGTTTTACTTCTTGATTAACCTTCACTTGTTTTCTTAGTTAGTATGTTTGCCTCGCAGAGATATGCAAGGTTTGAGGGGGAGTATGTGCTTGAAAAGGAATATAACCTATTGAAGAAGCAATATGTTTTTCATCACATAAGTCTTTTCACATATCCTCTGTGATAACTCTCAGAGGCTCTTTGAACRGATCCTCTGTCGATACTTCTTCTTAGGATTTTAAATGTTTTTTGTTCTGAGGGGGAGCCATGGAAGCTGGCTTCAAGGGGGAGTTTTTGT
>NW_020201476.1:7881-32169 GCF_001531365.2 Cynara cardunculus var. scolymus
GATAATTAATTGCTGTCTAACGGGGAAGGTCGGCAGCCACGACCAAGCTTCACATGCCATGCTTTCCATCGTTTATGGAATCTACTTCAATCTGCCCCTTGATTACGCACAACTCATCTTTAATGATATGGTGGGCTTAATCAAGAAAAAATGTGCTACTCAACGGGGTGACAAATCAAAGGTGAAGGCACAGAAGAAAGATAAAGAAGACCTCAATCACCCAAACTTAATCCTACAGAGGTTCTTTGGCTTGGTCTTTGGAGATATGATAGCAGAGAAGCTGCCCTCTGCAGAGCCAAATGCACGGCTATACCCAATGAAGGAGTTCCACCCTACAGAGCATGAGCTAGGGTACAGAAGCCCAAGGCCACTATCAAAAGCCATTCTTAAATACCTTAGTAGTGGAGATAGGAAAGCGTATAGACGTGGATACAGGATGCCAGAGCCGGTCCCTGAAACCCCTCCACGCATAGGTATCCCCATAGGAGAGAGAGTGCATAAAACGAGGGTTGAGGGAAGAAGGGAGGAGCCTGCAGAGGCTAGGGAGATGAGTGAGGAATGACCAAGAGTAGTTAGTCCCCCACGAAGCACTAAGAAGGCAAAGAAGACTCACAAAGATGTTGATCCTTCTGAGAAAAGAAAAGGGAAGAAGAGACCCGTAGTAGAAGAGGGTCCAACCAGTCCTCTGCCAAAACATAAAAAGAAGAAATCAAAGAAGGCCCAACCCACAGAGGTTGAGGTCACAGAGGCGGAAATTCAAGAAGGCCCGACAGAGGCTGTACATAAGCGCAGAAGGTTGCGCAAGACTGTTCTAGAAGAGTCCCCCACAGAGCAAATCCAAGATGTAATCTTCGATCTCCAACAGTGTTTTACAGCGCCACAGAAGTGGTAGAATTGGGGACAGAAGTCGTACTAGACGACGAAGAAGAAGAAGTGGAATTAGAAGAGGGCGAAAAGGATGTCAAAGGCACACATCCAAGCCCCCCTCCCAGTGCAACCCACATGACTAGGGACCCTGTTCTAAAGGGAACCCCTATTGAAGAAAGCGTGCACACGCTGAACCCTGAACCAACCAACCTCGCAGRGGACATTCTTTCGTCCTCTGTCGAAYGCACAMACCGRGAAYCCTATTCTACTCCATCATCCTCTCAAAAGGATGGTATATTTATCAAAAGAGTACATTCGCCCAAGGACTCGACACTACAAAGAGAGGCATCCGTTGCCCCTCCACACTTGAGTGAACCACCAAGTCATGCTTCAGAGGCATGCGAGAGAATCACAGAGACTGAGGGTCTAGAACGCCCAAAGTCTCCACTCGATCCCCCTACCCAATTAGGCTCTAAACCTATTAGGCATGAAATCAAAAGAACACCGGTAGGCTCTCCAATTGGGGATGTCTGAGGATCTGGTGGAAGTCCCCGAGATGACTATGCCAAATCAGTCACTGAGGGCGCCTTACACTCCAAGGCTAATAGGTCACCATGGGTTGGTGATCTAGGTTCCTCGAGTGCCTATGTGACGAAGGATGAGTTACAAACCTTCACCACAGAGGTATTCAAGAGGATGGATGAGTTGAAAAGCTTGTTCTCCTCCTCACCGACGACAGAGGCACTTACATCTCTAACAGAGGCTCTGAAGGAGTTGACTTCTACAACTTCTGAACTCAAGGCGACCTTATCAGCCCTTTAGAGCTCTGTCCTCAAAAAGGATGATCTCACAAGAGCCTTCAGTGCACTGTCTCTCAAGCCCTTTTCAATCCACACGCTCAAAACAGAATTAACAGAGGTTGCCGCCCAATATGCTGCAGATGTAGTTTCCGCCGGCTAAACCAACTATTCTGCCTTGAAGGATGAGATCAAAGAGATGTTCTCCTCTGCGGTCACTTATGGCATCGATTCTTCATCCTCCAGGGCTAACATTAACCATCTAGCCACTTGCAGAGAGCTAGACGAAATGGTTGAAGCCCTTGGAGAGACTGTGCGGAAATACAACGACCATATTCTCAAGGAAGCTTGAGCAACCAACGAATCAATAAGAGACTGGACAAAGAAACTCGCCGCAGAGGGTAACAACTTCAGAAATGAGATCTATTGCTGCGTCTCTACCTTGAAGTGGGCCACAAAGATTGACATCAACAATGCCTTTGTGAATACTGAGATGGTCATTGAAAAGATGGAGAAGGCGGCTTCCAAAGTTCTAAGGCAATTGAAGAAGGCTCCCCTCACTACATGCAAGACAGAGGCCACTCAAATCCATGATGATCAGGGAGGGGATGACCCTGATCGTCATGAGGGRGAGAAAAAGACAGAACCAAAGACGACAACCTCTGCCAAACCACTAAAAATAGTGGACTCTGCTGCTGCCCTATTCTCAAAATACAAATCTCCAGAGCCTAAAGGGAAAGACAAGGGTAAAGTTGTAGAAGAGTCGCCAAAGAAGGGGTCAAGCTCTGATACGCTAGAGGAGATCAATGAAGAAGAATATGATGACCCTGATCTTGTTCGAGCACTAAAGGCTTCTTTGGCAGAGGCACAGGCGAAAAAGGGCAGAGCCCCCATCCCCAGAGTCAGAGAAGACTCTTCTTCCAAACTTGCAAAGATACCGGAAGAAACGTCCACGTGTACGTTTGACGCTCTGGTAGGAACTGTCAAGCCAATCCTACCAAAGGGGTCTACCGAGAGGCCTATACTCGTAGAAGAATCCAGAACGCTAGAGTCTGCCACGGTGGGGAGGGTGTCTGAGATAATTGAATACATGAACAAGATTCCTACACAAAGGGTGCGTACAGAGCCCGTAACCACTGTTGAGGAGATTCTGCGGTGGCGTTACTCATCCATGGACACAGAGCCCCTTTATGACCCAGAGCTAACAGGAATGCCCTCTGCCATTGCAAAGTTCCACTTCTCGAAACTCACCAGGCCACCAGAGCAGGTCTTCTCAGAGTATGTGATCACTTCACTCGAAACCATTTCTCCGTGCACTATGCTAAAGAAGACCGTGCTATACACTCAATACGTGGTGAAGAGGGATGATGGCAACCTTTACTCTTTCACAGATGCTGACCTCCACAACCTCTGCGTATTTGACCTAATATTCTTACACAAGATCTTGAACAAATACATGGAGAGGAGGTCAACATATTTGATTTCTCTCAGAAGGCTGATTGAGGTAATGCGCGCTCAAGTCAAATTCTATAGCCAGAAAGATTTCGAAATTGCTATGAGGTTGGCCCAGCCAGATCTGAAAATTTCTCCTCCAAAGAACAGACCCAGTTGGCTGCTTAGATTTCATCCCAACACCATTGTCCTCAATCCCATCTTTGGGTTTGTTTTCTTGGACAAGGATGAGATTCTAAGATTCTTCGATCCAAGAGAGACGCACAAGTATTCCACAGAGTCTCTCGAGTAGGTGTTCAACTTGGTGGTGACAGAGGTGCAGAAAGGGAGAATAAGGGCGGATGAAGTGACCAACCTTCTAGAAACAATCAAGATACAAGTCTCCTTCAGAGAATGGATTTTCAAGGTCTACAAGATTATCAAGACTGACCTGCAATATGCCGTAGACGATTTTCCAAACTCTGCTGTGGAGTAATCTCTTGCAATAGTATAGGCCTGTAACATTTTTGCAGAGGATGATTCTAATCTGCTCTTGTATTCTTTTCATTTAGTCAAATCTTGCACCCAACTGTCCACAATTACTTTTTCATACTTAGGGGGAGATTGTTAGCTCAATTATTCCTATTTTGTAAAAGTATAGAAAATGTATACTGTAAGTCTTGACATAAGGTTTTCTCCACAGAAGACAACAGAGGACTAGCAACAGAAGCCGTTTGATCTAACAAGTGAAAAGTGGCAGAACCTCTGATGTGTCTCACAGAGGTTCTGGAAAATGGTCCTCTGTCAAAAAGAACACACAAGTCATTTACAGCAGAGCCTCTGAGATGGCT
The DNA here is from genome assembly GCF_001531365.2 of Cynara cardunculus var. scolymus. Lineage (NCBI taxonomy): Eukaryota > Viridiplantae > Streptophyta > Magnoliopsida > Asterales > Asteraceae > Cynara > Cynara cardunculus. Next base: position 11,828 of record NW_020201476.1, read on the forward strand.
CACAGAGGGTCTGCGGATTTGGTCTCCTGTGAAGTTTCTGTTCCAACAGTTTTCAAAGGTTATTAGCCGCATATGCTTCTCACATGACTAGGGAATAATCGAATTTATTTGGACGACTCAGATGAAGACACGCGTCAAGATCTGGTCTCTAAGGTCGTTAGGAACTAGTATAAATAGCGGATAGGATCTTTGTAATATGAGGAGCTTCCAGTATTGTAAACGTCAAAATTTTCAATTGAAAGAATTGAAAACCTTTGGAGCAAGTCTCTTGTGTTCATCTTCTTCATCAATACTGTGTGTTCTTAATACTTTGTTTTGCTCTTATTATTACTTCCGCTGCACTTCATTATTCAAGAGCTTTTCTAGAGTATTAGATCAATATCAAAGCTGAATTTAAGATCCATCAACGATCAACCTTAATCCGGTTGATGATTGTCCGATTTATTTCTTTTCTTTTAGACTTAGTATTTTTGTTTGTTTTCTTATGTTGTCCGGATTCCAAATCCGGTCACCAATTTGCTTGTTGTTTTTTTACTAAGTGTTTGAATTTTTATGTTGTCCGGATTTCTAATCCGGTCACCATATTGTTTTTTCTTCCAAGCGTTTGTTGTTTTCTTTGTTGTCCGGACTTCTAATCCGGTCAATACATTTTTTTTATTTTTGTTTATTGTTTTTGTTATTTCTTAATTTTTTTTTAGTTTAGAAATTTTTTTTAGTTTAAATTTTTTTTTGAGTTTATTTTTTTTGTTTTGTTTTTAATCTTGTTGTGTTGTTATTTTTTTTTAATTCAAATTTCTTGAATAAAATGGGTACTAATATTTTAGAATTTTTTACAGGTTAATGGCGGATCAAAGACATCAATCTGACGAGGAATCTCACGTTCCTTCTGTCAGATCAGATAATATCCCAACTCACCCGCCTAGCCAACCCATTGCTTCTAAAACACTTTTCCCTCAGATAAAATACATAGACATAAAGCCAAATAACCATGTCTTTTCTTTTGGTATGCCAGCCGAATACCCTATCATCCTAGAAATTCTGAAAGGCCACCCAATAGCATATTCTTTATCTGCTAATACACCTGTTTCGATGGTGTATCTTCAACAATTCTGAAGTACACTCACTTTGGAAAAAGACGGGGACACCATTTACTTTGAAGGAGAAGTTGACGAATATGTCAGTCGTCTGACATTGCAACGTCTAAGAAGAATTCTTCGTCTGCCCGGACCAGGCTCTACTGGTTTTGAAGACTTTGTATCAGATGAACAACTCTGTTTGGATATTGAACGTCTAGGATACTCTGCAGAATTGAATAATCTAACTCAATTCAAAAGACGATTCCTTCCATCAATCTGGCACTTGTTGTTCTTAATTCTGAATAGATGCTTGACGTCAAAGACAGCGGGCATAGATACTTGTAGTAGCTCATTTCTTAAATTCTTTAATGGCATTGTTTTCTCAAGAAAATATGACTACGCTTTCGTCATATGGCATAAATTGGTGGAGCTGGTAAATGCAAAAAGATTCCCGTCTAAAGCTCGGAAATTTGTGCCTTTTCAGAGATTTCTGCAATTGTTTATTAAGGCTATGATGAATGCGAACGCAGATATTCCGGCCAGATCAAATTCTGAAAAAGGGCCAACATTTGTTATGACCAGAATTCGGCAGCATACAGAAGTGGAAGATTTGGATTCTATAATGCCACTACCACCATAACTTATTGCCTTAGCTGATCAGACCGCTCAGTGCGTAATAGATTATAGGCGAGTTACAGATCCAATAGCTCAACCAGAACCGGTTGAACTTTCCCAAGGATCACCCCATGCCTCCGTTGTGAGAGAGGAGTTAGGAATAGAAGTTTGAGTTCAGGAACAGGGGTTACCTGAACAGGGAAGTGTGATGAGAGAAAAAGAAATAGAGAGGGGTGAACAGGCGGAGGGGAGCGTCTGATCGGCAAAGTACTTCATCTGACAGTACTTCTACAACTTCTTCAAGTTTGGAAGCTACTGAAACCTATAATGAGGCAGTTTCTGGTGATGATAATGATGATGGTAATAATGAAGGTGGAACGGAAGAATGTGCTCAAACTGGTCCTTCTCAGAATATTTCAATGGAACATTGGTTGATGATATAAATGATATATTTCCAGAGTATTCAACTCAACAACCTTGTCCGACTTACATTCATTATCATTCAATATTAACGATGTTAATCATCGTATTCTTCAAGATTTACCTAACGTAGAAGAAGATGAGGGAGTTGCAGTTGAAAATGTTGAGAGAGTGAGTGAAAGGGAAGTAGAAAAATATGGAGAGGGTGARAGTGGAGYAGAAAAAGAGGATCAAGCTCCTTCCCAAGCTGAAACAGATAGCTGGGCACCCACATCTGCTACTGACATTCATTCGTTGAATGTTGGTTATGAACAAGACATAGCTAGCCCAGCTATGCAAATGCACCCCCCCATCCACTCAACTTGTTCTCAACAACCAGTTGTTTCAATTGAACATGGGGATAGAGCATATCTACTAACTACTTCTCATTTGGAGAATGTAGTTATTGAAATAAGTAGGTCGTTGCCCCAGCCTACGACATCGATTATGTGCACCTCGAGTCTAGCGCCCATACACATAGGTACACATGAGTCAAGAGCATCTGTTGCTCCAAGTGTAGTTCTTAGTGAACCTGCCGGAACGACCGGAGTGGTGTCTTTGGACATTTCACAAGGACAGGTCAAAAGTCCTACCAATGCTAACATTATGCTAACATTGAACGTAGGCACAACAGTTTATTCAACTGCTGTTACAACTAGTAATCTAAGTGATCCAAGTGTGAATTTACCCGACTTTGTGTCAAGGGAGGATTTGGACGGCGCCCTAAAGGCTGTTCAAGATAATATGGATTCTAAAATGGCCATGCTGAAAAGACTTCTGAAGGGAAAGGAAACTATAGAAGAGCCACCATCTACGCCATCACCACCACATGTACTTGAACCATCAGTACCAGATCAATCGGTGGATGAACTTAAATCGTTATTATATGCAAAATTGATGGCATCTCAAAATCCAGATGCTGAAGATGCAGATTTGGTCAGCCTCTTACGACAACAATTAGATGTTAACCCTTTTGTTCAAGCCTCAGAGTTTTTGGCTTTTCAAGATGTGGTTACTTCTAGCTTTTCTAAAGTTAGCAAGATAATCACATCCAATACCCAAGATCTAAAAAGTTCAATGGATGCCCTTGTTGAACGGGTGTCTATTTTAGAAGAAACTTGCATGTCTCAGGCCACATCTCTTAAACGAAGGCATGATGATCCCGATCATCCAGATAGTCATGAGGGGTAGAGAAAGAGACAGAGATTGGCCGAGACATCTGAGCAAGCTGCAAGGGTTGGAGAGGAGCCATCAACTCAAGATGTTATTGCTGAAGCTTCTACCCTGGAATCTGTTCGGGAAAGAATAATTGAGGCCATTGTGATTGATATGAAGAAATGGAGACAAGTCCTACGATCGAGCCAATGGTTGAAAAGCCGGTGGACTCCACAGTAGGAACAAGGATGTTACTGGACTTGTCTGCCAATGTAGGTTTCAACAATGTGTTCTCTACTACTCTGGGTGGAGAGCAAGATTTTGGAGAAGACATTGACAACATTAACGAGTCGACTGGGATCTACTTTGATTTTGAAGCTGATATAGATGATGAAGATCCAATTTTTCCTGTTCAAGAAGACCATCACTCTGTTCCAGAATCTTCCACTGTAGATGTACCTGATGTGTAAGACATCCCTACTCAAAGAGAACAAGTTGATCCTACTGAAATCTTCACCAAAAATTATGTGCCATTCCATATCAGAGCAAATTTTCCTGGTTATGATCGAGCAAGAATCYGAGAGCYATATTTAGAAGATATCTACTTTGGAATTTTCATCCGACATCGAAAAGCTCTGAGCGGTGATAAAGTTCTTGGCATTCATCATCAGACCAAATATTACCGCATTGAATATAGACACCTTTTGAAAGCCAAACGTCTACCGACTAGTGAAGTGTATACCAAGCATCGGGTCGTCACGATCAAACAAATTGATGCTTAGAAGCTTCTAAGAATCTGGTATCCTGTGTTTACAGTTACTAGACAACATGGTCAGATTTGGAGATTCAGCGAAGCTGATTTTTCAAGCTTATACTTGGAAGATCTTGAATATATGTACTTCGAAATTAGAAACATGACCAAAAGGAAGGAAGGAGAACTGATTGCTCTTGAAGCCATCAAGAAATTTATGCGTTGTCATGTGAAACTGGCTATGGTCATTGATGTTCAAATGGGCCATGAAGACAATCAACGGATCATCAATCCGAAAAGACCAAATCAAGAATTAGAAGATATTGAAGCTTATCCAGTCTATATGATTCTTGAAAAGCCAGAGTTCGGGGTCATATACTTTGCTCAACTTCAAGTAAAGAAATTCATGAGATTTAGTGAGCTAAATAAATATTCTGATGGTACGATAAGATTGGTGAGAGGGGCGCTTGACTTGAAAAGGGTAAACAAKGACAGAGCTGCTGAATCAGAAAGGATGAGTTCTAAAGAAAGATATTTGTTGGTCAATGCGATAAATTTGCTCGAGGAGAAAATCCAATACAGGAACGCTCTAAGAAGGTTAGAGAAAATTCTTGGACTTCGAAAGACGAAATTTACAAGAGTCCAAACTTGAATCAAAAGGGGGAGAATGTTGGGTTTGAGTAAGAGCTTTAATGTTGTATTCAAGTTTCTCCTTAGTATATTTGCTTTGTAATTGTGTAGCTTTACTATTTTCTAGTATAAATAGTATTTTCCTTGTAATTGTCATTACCAAAGCATTAGCAGATTGCAATCAAGATTAGAACTGTAATTTCCCTCTCTCAATCAAATTAGTAACAATTGATGATCTATTCTTCTCTACTATTCTATTCATCTTGGTCTTGAAGATTTTATCATTTTTGTATGAATCTTGGACTTCACACTTATTTACCCAAATGCTTTTAACTTTTGAAGAACAATTGGGTGACTCGATGATGTACCGTTGATAGTACTGATTAGAATAACAGGAATAGTTCTTAGAAACGGTAGATTTAGGGCTGCCTGAATAACTTTTCGATTTGGAACAGTCATAAAAGATGGTTTTACACTGTGAAGGAGAACCAGTTGAACTTTGAGCACAAGAAAAGTCTTTGACTTTCTTTAAAAGCTGGTCTCATTCAACAACAACTAAATCATACTTCTCTTTGAGTTCAGTTCTCATTTTCTGTTCAGTTTTAAGTTCTATCTTTAGATTATACAATTTCGTTGAAGTATCAAGGAGTTTACCTTCTAACTTCTTCTTAAGCATCTCAAATTTCTTCTCTCTTCGTCTGAGCTGCTTTTCTCATTTTCAGAAGCGATGTCGAGCCACTTTTTCTTTTAGCAAGCTCTTTAGCTATTGCTCCGTATTTCTTTGCAGTATTTCACTTTTCAATAGCAAATAGCTTCTTCTCTTCATCTAAAGCCTTCTGCTTTAGAGCGATACTGTCAGACAGCTTCTGATTCTGCCTCAGACATTCTTCTTTGATGTCGTTCTTTTTTATCTACCTTGGCTCGTTCGAAGATAATCAGCTGCTCAAAATCCAAGATTTGCTTTAAGAGTAAATTAGCATTCAGCTCAAAAGAGTTTATCTTATTTTCATAAGATATGCGTTCAGCAACAAATATTTTCTCTTCTTCAAAAAATCTCTTCTTCTCTTTCTCAAACTTTGTTCTCTCAAAATTCAAATTCTTCTTAGCTTCCAACACTTTCTCCTTTTCTAAGTCCAGTAATTTTCTTAACTCAATCAGATCACTCTCAGATTTATCAGTTAAGTCCTCAGTCTTAGTATGTTTCCCACCTGGACAGTTTCTCTCAGCATTAAGTTCATGTTGGACTTTTTTGAGTCTATTAAACAGAACTTTATTAGATTTACTCCACGTTTTCAATTCATCATCACAATCTTTTCTGACAGAGTTCAGAGTATTTTCCAACTTTTCAATCCTATGCTCAAAGTCCTTTTCAACACGTTCAATTCTTTCTTTATGTTCCCGTTTTAAATCTTTAATAAATTCCACATTTGTATGATTTTCATAAAACGTATCGACATATTTATCTGTATAATCCTTCAAGCTCTTCTCCAACTCTGAAACTGTAACTCTCAACTCTCTATTCTCCCTTTCAAAAGAAACTGCCATTTCAGATTGATCACAAGAATCAAATGTTGTGAAATCAATTCAAAGAAAGCAAAATCAATTAAGCTCAAAAAGAAATATATTAAAAAACAAAAACTGATGAGAAATAAGAAAATGGGCGAAAACTATCAAAAATCAGTAAAAACAGTCACAACTGTTGAAAACAGTTAAAAACAGTTAAAAACAGTTAAAAACAGTTAAAACTGATTAAAAACAGTTTACATGACACAAAACAGTTCATAAATTCTCAAATAGTTAAAACAAACCAAAACAGATAAAAACAGTTAAAAAAATAAGCCAAGTCTTGACAAAAACGAACATGAAACAAAAACGCATAAGCCTTTGACCGAAGAAGGAATCCGGATGAAACTAGTTGTCCGAGGAACAAGTAGCTCGCGACTTGTCTTGAACAAGGAAAGCCAAACTCGGACAAACGTGGGACCGAGTAAGCACTCGAGAAAAGTTGGTTGCTGATCGAGAAAACAACTCCGGACAAGGCAGTGTCTGGATTACTTGATCGCTGGCCGAGGAGAGTTTCTAGCTCGGACAAGGGTTGGGCGATGATGACCAAGGAACGTGTAATCCGTACAAGGTTGTGTCCAGGTTAGGATGCGAGAAAAAGTTAGCTCGCGACTAAGTCTTTAACCGAGCACCTAATTCGGACATGGAGTGAGCGATGTAGACTAAGTCGAACGGTGCTATGTCCGACGAAGCCTTAACCGGATGACCTTGTGAGCGGTTTACTTAGACTCCGAACATAAGGATGTACGGATTACACGTGTGTATGCGGCTAAGTCCTAAACCGGCTGATACACTATGCGATTTACCTGAAGTCCGAACATAAGGGTGTCCGAATTATATAGAAAAATTTGACTAAGTCTTAAAAATCCGGCTGAGTTTATATGATGAAGGAAGGATCTCGGATGAAGCAACAAGGGATTTAGCCTAATACGTTTAATGAGGTAAGTGATTTATACCTAATCCTTGAGCGATTTAAGCATAAAAAATGATCAAAAACACATCAAAAACACAAAAATTCAACTTTTTCAACAAAAAATGGATCAAAATCCAGATTTTTATAGAACTTTTCAAGAACACGAAACTTTTTCAAAATCACTATATTGAGCAAAATCTTGAAAACTAATGATCAAAATACAAAACTTTGTATATAACAAAGATTCACATCTCTATTACGAACAATTTGATTAAGGTTTTAACACTAAAAGACAATTTTTTCAAAAAAATTGAATCAAACTCAAAGAAGAAATGAAGAACATGATGAACACAAAGATATTCCAGAAACTTTTCTTCAAAATTTCTTTAAACTGTGAATATTTCTTTCTCTTGATTTCGTGCAATCCTGCTCTGATACTAATTGAGAGTCCATTAAAATGATCAATCTTCAATATATCTTCAAAGATTCAATGGCAGAATAGATGAACATGAAAGAATACTTGAAGGAGATTTGAGAGAGTTGAGAGGGAAACTCAAAGCTTCAAAGATTGGTCAAACTACAATATACATAAAATGAATTTTACAATTAGGCTCTTCTACAAATTTATAAAAGACAAACGCTTTATATAGGGTCAAACTTGAAAGCCACTAGTCAAAGTCAAACTCACTAGAAAAGTCAAACACGATGTCTATTTAATTATAGACAATTTTATCTTTCAAGACGAATACAAATAAACACTGAATTTCAGTCCTAACAAGAGAGTTGTGTTTTCTTGCTTATCCGGAGATCTAAATTGGTTTTGCTTTAATGTGACATCCGTCATTTTCGGAGCATCAGGTTAGTATCTTTATAGGATTCCTATATTTAGAATTTTTATTTACTAGGGTCTAGTCTTATTGATTAGAAAACCAATCGACCTAACTCCAAAATTATAGTTCTGAAAACTCTGTCTCAATAGGTAACTGATAAAGTAACCTATGTAATGCCAAATGTATTAAAAATCCTCTTAAAATGAATAAAATCGATATTATAAAATTCAGTTTTAAAAATATAAAAGTTTCAAATGTATGTACAAATGATTTTTACAAAATTTGGAATTTTGATTTAATAATGAATAATTTTATCAGTATTTGATAAAATGTATTTAAATTAATATTTAGTTGGGCTGTATTTGTATAAGAAAAAAAATAAAAAAAGGTGGTTTAGGCCTTGAATGGGCCGGCCTCTTTAATCTCATATAAAAACCCTGCTTCTTTATCAATTACCAATGGTCAAGAACTTAGGACTAGAGACATAATCATGGGCTGCACACTAAACTTAGCTCAGAAGGACTTTAGCATAGACCTTATTCCGATTCAGTTGATAAGTTTTGACATAGTTTTAGGCATGGATTGGCTATCCAAAAATCGAGCTAAAATAGTTTGTTCGGAAAACATTATCCGAATTCCCCAAGAAAGAGGAGAAGCACTTATAATTCAAGGAGAGGAGTCCGATCGGAAAATTAAGATAGTATCATGCATGAAGAAGCAGAAGTACTTAAAGAAGAATTATGTTGCATTTTTGGCACACATTGTAGATAAGAAGGTTAAAGAGAGAAGTATTGAAGATTTCCTAGTAGTACGGGAGTTCCCAGAAGTGTTCCCCGAAGATCTACCAGGATTACCCCCACCTAGACAAGTCGAATTTGGTATCGACTTAATTCCTAGAGCTGCCCCAGTGGCAAAGGCACCATATCGATTGGGCCCATCGGAGATGCAAGAGATGTCGGGACAACTCCAAGAGTTGTTAGATAAATGATTCATAAGACCTAGTTTTTCACCATGGGGTGCACCTGTTTTGTTCGTCAAAAAGAAAGATGAGTCAATGTGAATGTGCATTGACTATAGGGAGCTTAATAAGTTGACTATAAAGAATCGATACCCTCTTCCTAGGATCGATGATTTATTTGATCAACTTCAAGGTGTTGTATATTTTTCAAAGATCGATCTGCGATCTGGATATCATCAAGTGAGAATTCGAGAAGAGGACATCCCTAAAACGACATTTAGAACCCGGTACGACCATTATGAATTTTTGGTTAAGCCATTCGGGTTACCTAATGCCCTGGTTATTTTTATGGATCTAATGAATAGGGTTTGCAGACAATACCTAGATAAATTTGTAATTGTCTTCATAGATGACATACTAATTTATTCACGAAGCAAGAAGGATCATGAGCAACACCTAAGATTGATATTAGAGCTACTTAGGAACCAGAAATTGTATGCAAAATTCTCCAAATACGAATTCTGGATTCGTGAGGTACAATTTCTTGGACATGTGGTAAACAAAAAAGGAATTCATGTAGATCCTGCGAAGATTGAGGCCATTAAGAAATGGGAAACTCCAAGAACCCTGACAAAAATTCCTCAATTTCTTGGTTTGGCAGGCTATTATCGGCGATTCATTGCAAATTTTTCAAAGATTGCGCAACCACACACAGCATTAACTCAAAAAGACAAGAAGTTTGTTTGGGGAGAGAAACAAGAAGAGGATTTCGAAAATCTCAAGCATAGGCTATGCAATGCACCTATTCTATCATTACTAGAAGGTTCGAAAAACATTGTGGTATATTGCGATGCATCACATGAAAGATTAGGATGCGTACTTATGCAAAAAGATAAAGTCATTACGTATGCCTCAAGACAACTAAAAGTGCATGAGAGGAACTATACTACGCATGATCTAGAATTAGGAGCTGTAGTATTTGCACTTAAAATTTGGAGACATTACATTTATGGTACCAAGTGTACTGTGTTCACTGATCACAAAAGCCTTCAACACATCTTCAATCAGAAAATGCTAAATATGAGGCAAAGAAGATGGGTTGAACTGCTCATTGATTATGATTGCGAAATTATGTACCATCCAGGTAAGGCAAATGTTACTTGGTGATGCTTTGAGCAGGAAAGAAAGAATGAAGGCAATAAGGGTGCGAGCTTTGGGAGCAGTAGTAACCACGAGTTTGAAAGCACAAATTCTCGAGGACTAAAAAGAGGCATTAACGGAAGATAATTTGAAAAATGAGACCCTACACCACATAGAAACTATGTTCCAACTGAAGTCCAATGGAGTGAATTACTTGGGAAATAGGGTTTGGACCTAAGATTGGCAATCTTAGTTCTATAATTTTGAACGAAGCCCATCGATCAAAATATTCAATTCACCCAGGAGCAGATAAGATGTATAAAGAATTGAGGGAACACTATTGGTGGCCTGGAATGAAGAAAGACATTGCCTTGTATGTGAATAAGTGTTTAACTTGTGCAATGGTCTAGGCTGAACACCAAAAACCGGTCTACTCCAGCAACCTGAGATTCCCTAGTGGAAGTGGGAACAAATATCAATGGAGTTTATAACTAAGTTGCCCAGGACTGGGAAAGGGCATGATGCAATCTGGGTAATCATAAATCGACTAACAAAATCTGCTCATTTCCTACCAATCCAAGAAGATTATAAGATGGAGAAACTGGCACAAATTTATATCGATTAAATCCTCACTTGCCATGGGGTACCTCTTTCCATCATAATGGATAGAAACAGTCGATCTACGTCGAGATTTTGCCAATCACTTCAAGAAGGGCTGGGTACACGTCAAGATTTAAGTACTTCATACCACCCTCAAACGGATGGGCAGACGGAAAGAACCATCCAGAGGTTGGAAGACATGTTACGATCATGCGCCATAAATTTTGGTGGAAGATGGGATACGCACCTTCCGTTAGTTGAATTTGCATACAATAACAACTATCATGCCAATATTCAGTGTGCGCCTTACTAAGCATTATATGGGTGCAAGTGTAGATCTCCACTCAGTTGGTTAGAAATCGGCGATCGACAATTAACAAGACCTGATATAGTTCCGGAAAGTACTAACAATATTGTAATTATTAAGGATCGACTCAAGGCTACAAGAGATCGTCAGAAAAGTTATACGAACAATCGGAGGAGACCATTGGAATTCCAAAAGGGAGATAAAATACTCTTAAAAGTCTCACCATGGAAAAAAATAATGCGTTTTGGGAAAAGAGGCAAATTGGGTCCCCGATATATTGGTCCATTTGAAATAACTTGTGACAATCCTGCATTTTGGGATTTCAGGTCAGTACCTTATTTTAGGATCTTTATTGAAAACTAAGTCTTTCTAGGATTTAGCTTCGATGATTAGAGATCATCTTGCTTAATTCCCAAGATTAGTTCGTCAGATCACGTCTCGGCGGGTAGCTAATAACGTTAGTTTATGCAATGCCAAATAGTCTTGAAGTATTCCACATAAAATAAAGTTGATATTTTTAAGTTCCGTCCTCTTTAAAAATTTAAAGATTTCCAAAGTCCCATTTTTATATTTATTTGCCAATTAATTTAAAGAGTGGAGTTTCCTTTAAAAATATTTTATCAAATTGTTTTGTTTGTTTAAATTAGTGGGGTTCTAGCATTTAGAAAAATTTAATATCTTGGGCTTGGGCCTTTAGGAGTYAGCCCATTTCTTCTCAAAAAGCCCCATATAAATACCCCTCTTCTTTTAGAAAATCTTCATTCTCCAAATTTCCAGCTTTCTGTTTTCTCTATAACGCCATCACCTTCCAGCCGGTTCCAATCTTCTTGCAAAACTTAAGGCTTTCGCTGTCCTTAAGAGCTTGTTCGAAAGCTTCTRTTTAGAAAAGGTACGCTTTAGAGHTGTTCTATTTTCTTAGTAGTYHRAAAGTTTTTATCHTTCTCCCTTCTCGATTCTTTAAGMAAAATTTATGGATTTAAAKAGGAGAGATTATTCATCAAAGACCTGCATGTGTCTTCGTTGGGATGATGATCTGTGACCCATGTTCTTTAATCTCTAAGAAAGAAAGATAGAATCCTTGCATGTGAGGTCTGATCATATTTTTTTGGATGATAGGTCTTGCATGCATCTTTAAATCGGATTTCTCATCTTGTAAACTCGTTGGAATCGGAATTTATTCGTTTTCTGGAGTTGTTCGATGATGATGATTTTGTGTTAGAGTTTAAATTCTTGAATATGTTGAGCTTGAGACCCCTCCCCATCATTGCTACCATTCTTGGTGCATGAAATTGGTGTTGGAGGCGTGTGGCTCAAGGTTGTAGAGTTATTGGAAAAAAGTTTTAAACCCACTCAAAATATCTTGATTTTGGTAATTGGCGGCTGTCATCATTGTTTTGGGATGACTTAAAATGATGTCATTAATAGGATTTTGGAAGGTTCCTTTTTAATAAATAATGAAATATTAGCTTTATTTTATGAAAAATACTTGATGGCTTGCGTTTAAAACAACTTTGCTCTACCTTAGGCAAGGAAACCGTTAAGTAATGTACCGCTGGTTTGGTCTGTCAGGAAGTTCGAGCGAGCCTAGGAAGCTTCGAAAGGAAACCTTTAGATATTCATCAAACTAGTGAGTTCTCATGGCCCCACTTTTAATGCTTTTTATTTATTTTATGGGGGAAAAGCATGAGATTGAGCAAACTTTGCATGTTTATATTATGTGAAACTTTTGGACTAAGGAACTGCTTAGTCGAGCTCTGTTGAAACCTCTTGACTAAGGAACTGCTTAGTCGGGTTTATTATGTTTTGTTTTGATAACTGTTATTGCACTTAGAATAAATGCTAAATTGATGTGCGTGGGAGTATATGTTTCCAAATAAAAGTCCCCGTCCGTATACGCTACTTGTTAACTCGGGTACATCCCCGGGCCGTGGTATTGTGAATAGCCGCTATTGTGTTGACAGTCCCACCCAGAAAGGGGTGCACAATTACCTATGTTTTCTAGTCTAATCATGTGAAATTTGGACCACCGCTGAATTAGTACTCTATCGAACTGTGGGACCTGAGTAGTGAACGAGCTACTTCTGGTTGTTCGAAAATTAATGGGGCAAGTTGGTCAGGTAAGGCTCAGTAGCGTCTCAAGTTTTACATCGTATAGGATTTACATTTATTAAGTGCGAAGAATTCGCATAAGTTTGCTACTACTTGGTTTATGCATTGAAACGTTTTATGCATTTGAAAACCCATGAACTCACCAACTCTTTGTAGTTGACCATGTTTTATTTCCATGCTTTTCAGGATCTAAGTAAAGTTGTTTGGATTTTTGGGAGCATACTTGAGTCAGGATCGATTAAGTCAGAATTTGATGTATTTTGGGAACGTTGTGTAAATTCTAATTTTAGTTATGTCGATGAACTTGTTTTGTTATGGTGTTATTTATAAACTGTTGCTATGACTCGCTTGCCTGTTACATCTCGTGTTTCTGCTTTAGCAGGGTGTGACAGATTTGGTATCAGAGCCTCAGTTATAGAGAACGCTGGTTTTCTTTAAAAACCATCGACTATAACCAAAAATTTTCAAAATAATTTTCAGGAAATCTGAAAATCATGTGTTTTAATTTATGTGTAATGAGAAGAACTTAATAGATCTGAATAAAGGTATGCTCCAGCAAATGAAATTGTTATGAAAAGCATGAGTTTTGTTACACTTTTTTGATTATCCGATTCCTAGGACCAGAGGCGCTGGTCAAGAGGACCAGAGGTGAAGGGTAGAAAACCCCTTAATTTAGTTAAATGTCCGTGCAGGACCAGAGACTCTGGTCTGTGCAACCACAAGCTCTGGTAAGTGCGAAAGAAGAACCAGAGGATCGATGGATGGATTGCTTAGTATTTTGTAAGTGTAGAGGTTGAGCCAGAGGCTTTGGTCTTTGCAACCAGAAGCTCTGGTAAGTGCCCAAAGAAGAACAAGAGGATCGATGGATGGATGGCTTAGTGTTCTAAGTGTAGGAGTTGAAACAGAGGCTCTGGTCTCGCAAGCAGAAGCTCTGGTAAAGGCGAGCAGAAGAACCAAAGGACCGATGGATGGATTACTTGGAATTTTTCTAAGTATAGATGTTCCAACAGAGGCTCTGGTCTCATGACAAGAAGCCCTGGTAAGCACACTATTAGGAATCAGAAGCTCTGGCCTTATTACCAGAAGCTCTGGTAAATGCACCATGAGGAACCACAGGATCGATGGACGGATGGCTTAGTGTTCTAAGTGTATGAGTTGAAACAGAGGCTCTGGTCTCGCAACCAGAAGCTCTGGTAAAGGCGAGCAGAAGAACCAGAGGACCAATGGATGGATTACTTGGAATTTTTCTAAGTATAGATGTTGCAACAGAGGCTCTGGTCTCGTGACCAAAAGCCCTGGTAAGCACACTATTAGGAATCAGAGGCTTTGGCCTTATTACCAGAAGCTCTGGTAAATGCACCATGAGGAACCASAGGATCRATGGACGGATGGCTTAGTGTTTCTCTAAGTATAGATGAGGAATTAGAGGCTCTGGTCTCGTGACCAGAAGCTCTGGCAAGCGCACTATGAGTAACCAGAGGCTCTGGCCTTATTACTAGAAGCTCTGGTAATTGCATCAGGAGGAACCAGAGGACAGATGGACGAAAGATCTATAATTATTCTAAGTATGAAAGTTAAAGCCAATGGTTGATAAAGATAGAATTCCTTTGGATTGTTAGAAAACCGATGTGTCACACCCCGGTAAAGCGGAAACGCGAGGTATGACAGGTAGAGTCTCATAGCAATCGTGTATAAACAACACAACCATACAATTTAAAACATAATTACATCCAAACTAAAGTTTACAGTCCCAAATACAAATTTACAAAATAAACATAAAAAAAGTTTTGAAATCGATAAATGTGACACGTCTTCTTACAAGTGTCACCAAGAGTCTTTCTTACCTTGTAAAAGCATGTCAAACAAGTGTCAACTACAAGAGTTGGTGAGTGCACAGGTTTTATATGCACAAAATGATTTCAAATGCAGCAATCTCACTTATAAGTTTATGAGCAATATCTTAAAAACAACGTCATACACATGATTTATATTGTTGAGCCACTACTAAACCTAAAAATGCCCCACGAACTACCTCAGAGGTGGTAGCGAACCTCATGTGTAGAACATACTTACGAACTACCTCAGCGGTGGGACTAAACCCCACATGTGTAGAACTCATGCCGAACTACCTCAGTGGTGGGACTAAACCCCACATGAGTATAACTCCATCCGGACTACGTTAGCAGTGACCACTTCGTGCCACATGTGTAGAGCAATTTATAATGACCAAGTGCACCCCTACTCGTCAGTAACAAGGTGGGTATAACAACCAAATAGCGCTATCCACAAAAATCATGGGTTCAAAAATGAATTAATAGTAGTGGAAATAAACGGGGACTTTCAGTCTCAACATATCAATAGTGTATACATTTAAATGCTCATGACAAGATTCGTATATCGATATAAATCTATCAAATATTCATTAATCATGATTTTCACCCCAAAACGAGAAATTGGTAAAAAAGGGCCGTGAAACTCACTTTTGATATAGAGCTTCACAAGAAAAAGGAATACGATCCGAATACCGCGCTAGATCAACGATTCCCTATCAATAGGAATATCCAAAACCATCACTTATTGATTTATCTCTACCTATGGGGTTTAATAAATCCTAAGTCSTTATTTGTCTACTTATGTTCCATAATATTATCAATAGTCCAAATATACATAATGTCCATATGCTCGTTAAAGAATTAATTTATACCGGAAATGATCCTATAATCCAATAAAAGATCAAATTTTACAAATTAAACCAAATCCAGAATTCTTCATTCTGGACAGAAACTTATGATACTTAAAATGATCAAATAAAGAGAATTCAAAAATGATATAAATTCCCATCTTTTTATATGACTTATAGAACTGAGTTATAGTCATCGTGACCAAATTTCATGTATTTTGGACATGAGATGATGATTCAAATAATTTATGCAATGCAACTTATCACAATTGAAATGGMAGATTGCACCATGTTAGTAAAACACTCATTAAAAGAGTTCTACTAGGTGTTCTGCAGAAATTAAAGTTGGAGTGAAAACCTAACACTTATACGAAACTTTTMAACTAAAAATCACTCATTTTCGATGAGTTGAGAGGAAGATATGATACCTTAACGTCACATGCACACATCTGTCATTAGTTGACAGATTGTACACTTGACATAAATAAATAGGTTCATGCCTCAAAACATCATATTTTTTAGTGAAACTGGATTCAAATGAATCCTAACTCATAAAATAACGTGTTAGAAGAAGAATAATACATTGAGAACAAGTAAATAGAGAGATAGTAACATTCAAAGTAAGAGTTACCTACTGGTGGTTTCACAGTTTGCGCACCTATAGAGTTTTAGGTTCTTGGAGAACCAAACTCCATAATTTTATATGATTCCACTTGCATGTAGGAGACAACCCCTAAAATTAACTCTCAAAAGAAGAATCATTCTTTTTCATTGAGTTATGAGAGAGATATGGTCAATGGAACATATATATACAAATCTGTCAGAATCGGACAGATTGCATGTTCATCTTATTTTGAGTAATTAAAACATCAAATCACCACAATATTGAGTGAAATCGGTGGTATTTGAAAGGTAACTCATTAAACTAACATCAAGAAGAAAAATCAACAATTTTGGATGATTATCTAGAGAGTTATGACTATTCAAAGTAGGGTTTACCTACTGAAAAACTCTCAGATACATATATACAATGTTTTGAGCATTTGAGGGGTCAAAACTCAATGTTTTTGAGTGAAACCAAATGCATTGCAACCCCAACTCAATAAATAAACGTTTAAAACAAACCTCATAACATTTGAACAAGCCATTTACAAGATATGGACGATTTGTGCACAAGCACATAATCTGTCAGCACCAGAATATGAAATTTTTAAGAAATAAATCACATAAAATCATGATTTCTACCTACCTTTTTGAGTTCTAATGTTTGGGATGGATTACCACCATCAAATAAATTTTTTTACATGTTTTTGGTGTATAATCTCACCTTGAGACTCAATATTTACGAAATATAAATAATAGAAGATGAAGAATGCAATAAAGTGGGGTTTTCTCCCAAAAACTTACGAGAAAAGGAAGAGATGAATGTATTACCTTGATTATTGATGTGAGGAATGTTGTATCTTCAAATATCTTGCTATTTTGATGAAGAAACTATGAAGATTTCGGCTGAAGAAGGTAGAGGATGAAGATGACTCTTCAGTTTTAGGGGGAGAGAGGGAGAAGGAGTTTAAAATTTGAAAGAAGGCAAATGAAGATTCATGAAGAAGTAAGACTATTTATATGTGGGATATGGGAGAGAAATTGGGGAGGGTGGGGCCGGCCATGGAGAGCCCAACCCAAACTCAATATAATTTTTTTTTATATAAACAGAAAGCCCAAAATGCACAAAAGGCCTATTTTCTCACTTTTGACATTTTTCTACATTTTAAAAGCTCACGATGACTAAATTTATTTAAATAGAAAGGTTTTATAATTAAAACACTAAAACTTAGTGTTTTATATATATTAGTTATAAATTAGAGCATTTGGTACTGTATAGGACATTTCAGATAATTTCGGGTCGGAACCGGACTTTCTAAGCAACTGCCGGAAATTCTAAATTTTTTTTAACTAAACTAACCCAACTAACTCCTAATCATATAGATTAACTTCAATAACACTAATATAATCTTAATAAAAGCTAACCTGGGATTTCGAATTTGACTGCTGTCACACGATGGATAAGAAATCCTTCACTAAGGACTTTAGTACAACCAGAAGCTCTGGTCTCAAGACCAGAAGCTCTGGTAGTGTAACCAGAGGTGTTGTCCAGAGAATCCAACATGATTGTCATGATTAAGTTTTGTTCAGAAGCTTCTATTGTATCACTAAGCGTTTGTTAGATGCTGCACTTTAGTAATTAAGATTATTCATGTCACAGATCTCCACAATGTCTTCCGATCCGAGTGAATACTTCGTCGATGAATCCGGTTATGTAGTTTGTCGCTCTGGAAGGAATGTAACCCGCAACAAAGAAATAGACCCGTATGAGCAAGATATGACAATGAGTGATGTAGCTGCCACGCCTCAAGTATCTTACTTACCCCCAACGGAGTCGGTACCCGATGTTCCGCCACGAACCCATTATGGCCCAAGGATCAGAGTCACGCCCAGAAAGAGTGTCCCACTACCGCAGCGGGTGACATTCGAGAACTCTCATAGGGTTGTAGGGGAGTCATCCCKACACCATGAAGGGAGCAGAATGACTCAAATTGTGACCGGGGTACCTGCGTCTTACTCTCAAGGGATGAATCCGACTGAAAGAGATTGGGTGAGGAGGATTGCAGCTGACACACAAGTGCACCAGTCTCGGCTAGGATATCATCATCACATCCTTAACAACCTGTTCGATGTGATAGAAGCGCACCACCAGAGCATAGTAAGGAACATAGAGGGTGCTGTTGCCACCAGGCGGGAAATTAGGAGGTTGTATAGATGGTTGGTAGTTGGTGGTATGATGGTGTTGGCATTGGGAATAGCCATAGGATGGATGTTGTTCTAGAAGGAGAATTAAGAATAGGATACTCACTCTTTTGTTCCGTTGCTAGAGACCCTRTTTTGTACTTGCCMTCAAATATCAATGCATGAACACCTTTTGAAGAATGCTTATTATGTCAATTTATTGTACGAATGAGTTTACTCTATTTTGGTTATGGTAATACCTGATTATTCTTCATGCGAAGAACACTTTTGGTATTATCGAAATACCTGGGAAGCTATCACCATTGTTTTGCCATCAAACTTACGAATTCCCTTCTTATTAGGATCTAAAGAAATGCCGCCAAAGAGGGAGAATCCCGATATAGCGCACCTCATGTCAGATCAACTTATTGCCGCACTTCCCAATATAGTCAGCCAAGTGGCTGCTGGCTTGAATGCCAACCAATCCTCAAACTCTGAGTCTAGGCCTCCTCGGGAATGCACTTACAAAACTTTTAGAGCTTGCAACCCCAAAGAATTCAATGGAACCAAAGGAGCAGTAGGATTACTATCATGGCTCGAGAGCATRGAGTCTGTTCTTCACATTAGCAAATGTACTGAAGGAAATAAGGTAGAGTATGCAGCATGCCTGTTGCAAGGAAGGCCGTTCACTTGGTGGAATACCGTAGTACAAACTAGAGGCCGAGAAGCGGCTAATAAGCTCTCCTGGGAAGATTTAAGAAATTGCTAAAGGATGAATACTGCCCGAGAAGCGAACTCCAAAAGCTGGAAATGGAGTTATGGAATCTCGAAATGGAAGGGGACAATATATCTGCATACATAACGAGATTTCATGAATTGGCAACCTGGTGCCGCATCTTGTGACATCAGAGGAAGTTCGTATAGAAAGGTATATTTGGGGATTGTCTCCAGAAATTAGGGGAAACATCACCTCGGCCAACCCAAAGACTCTTTAGGAGGCAACCAAAATTGCCACAAAGCTCACGAATAATGCAGTGCGGTCCGGAGGATTTGCCAAAGGAAAGCGAAAGATGGAGGATGTTAAGACCTGTAAACTCAGTTTTGATATCAATCAAATACTCTGGAAGATCTTTAAGACAATCAAAGTGCAGCGGAAATAATATAAGAACAAACAGAGTAAGAGTCAAGAACACACAATATATGAGAATGATGAACACGAGAGAATAGCTTCAAAGGTTTTTCAATTGAATTGAAAATAAGACGATTACAATACGGGAAGCACACTGAATTACAAAGGCCTAGCTGCTATTTATACTAGTTCCTAACGGCTTTTCTAACATGACCTAGACGTGTGAAACAATCCAAGCCGTCCAAATAAAGTCGATTACAAACATAGTCACGTGAGAAGCACATGCAGCTAACTACCTAAGTAAAACAGTAAGAAGAGGTTCTCCACAGAAGATGAACCGCAGACCCTTTGTGAGCCATCCCAGAGGCTCTGCTGCCTATGACTTGTAAGCTCTTGATAACAGAGAACCATTTTCTGGAACCTCTATGAGAGACAACAGAGGTTCTGTCAATCTTGACTTGTACGATCAAACAGCTTCTATTGCTGGTCCTCTATTGTCTTCTGTGGAAGAAACCCTTATGTCAACACTTGCAGAAATCTTTTTCATACTTTTACATTAAGCAAATATTGGAGCTAACAGTCTCCCTTTAAGTATGAAAAAGTAAAAATGGACAAATAAATGCAAGAAATGACTAAATGAAAG
>NW_020201476.1:32255-36734 GCF_001531365.2 Cynara cardunculus var. scolymus
GAATTACATTAAATTGAAAGAAATACAAAATTGTTGCTCAGGCCTATCTATTACAGAAGATTAGTCCACAGCAGAGTCTGGATAGTCGTCTACGGCAAACTGCAGATCTGTCTTGATGGTTCTATAGACCTTGAATATCCATTCCATGAAGGAGACTTGAACTTTCATCACTTCCAGAATACCAGACACTTCATCCACCCTTAGATGCACTCTTTGTACTTCTGCAGCCACTTTGTTGAACACCCACTCAAGAGTCTCTGTCGCATATTTGTTTGCCTCTGTGGGATCAAAGAACCTTAGAATGTCGTCCTTATCCAAGAACACAAACCCAAAGATAGGATTTTGGACAATAGTGTTGGGATGACATCTAAGTAGCCAACTTGGCCTGTTCTTCGGAGGGGAAATCTTCAATTCTATTTGGGCCAACCTTATCGCGATATCAAAGTCCTTCTGGCTGTAGTATTTCACTTGAGCGCACATAACTTCGATTAGCCTTCTGAGCGATATAGAATAGCTTGACCTCCTCTCTATGTATTTGTTAAGAATTTTGTGCAGGAAGATCAAGTCAAATACACAGAGGTTGTGGAGGTCAGCATCTGTCAACGTGTATAGGTTTTCGTCCTCCCTCTTCACCACATATTGAGCATAGAGCATGGTCTTCTTCAGCATCGTTCTTGGAGATATTGTTTCAAGAGAGGTTATCACGTTCTCTGAAAAGACCTGCTCGCGTGGCTTTATGAGTCTTGAGAAGTGAAACTTCGCAGCTGTAGAGGGTATACCTGTAAGCTCTGGATCGTAAGGGGGCCTTGTGTCTACGGCAGAATAGCGCCACCGTAGAATCTCCTCCACAATGATTACAGGCTCTGTGCGCGCCTTCTGCATAGGTATTTTGCTCATTGAATCAAAGATCTCATAAACCCTTCCTACTGTGGCGGACTCTGGTACTCTAGTTTCTTCTTCTTCTAGAATTGGCCTCTGGGTGGACCCCTCTGCTAGGATAGGTTTGATGGTTCCTTGCAGAGCGTCGAACATACCTGTGGACATTTCCTCCTTTGCCTACTTGGAGGATGAACCTTCTCCAGCTCTTGCTTGAGCCTCTGCCAAAGAAGCCTTTAACGCTTGAACGACCTATGGGTCGTCATATTCTTCTTCGTTTATCTCTGGCGTCTCTGAGCTTGACGACCCCTTCTGTGGTGTCTCCTCTATAGCTTTGCCCTTGCCTTTTCCATTAGGCTCTGGTGCTTTTTCTTTTGAGAATAGGGCTGCTACAGAGTCCACTATCTTGAGTGGTTTGGCAGAAGTTGTTTTCTTGGGCTCTTCAGCTTTCTTCTCTGCCTTCTTCTCCCCCTCATGACGATCATGGTCATCACCTCCTTGATCGTCATGGTTTTTGGTGGCTTCTGCCTTGCAAGTTTCAAGGGGAGCCTTCTCCAATCTCCTCAGGATTTTGGTAGCCGCCTTCTTCATTTTCTTAATCACCTCTTCAGCAAGCACAGAGGCGTGGCTTATATCAATCTCTGTCGACCACTTCAATTTTGAGATGCTTTGATAAATTTTGCTTCTGAAGGAGTCACCCTCTTTCACGAGCTTTGAAGTGCAGTCTCTGATGGCTTTGTTGGAGGCTCGGGCCTCTGCGAGAAGTTGATCTGTATGTTTGCGCACAATATCTCCTAGGGCTTCAACCATCGCATCTAGCTCTCTGCGAGTGGCTAGATGGTTRATATTTGCCCTGGATGATTTGGTATCCAYGCCGTATGTGACAGCAGAAGAGAACATTTGCTTGATTTCATCCTTGAATGTTGAGTAGTCTATGTAGCCCGCAGAGATGAAATGAGCAGCAAATTGGGCGGCCACCTCTGCTAACTCTGACTTGAGCTTGTCGATTGAGGAAGGGTTGAGGAACAGAGCGCTGAAGGCGTTGGTGAGATCGTCTTTTTGTAGGATAGAGCTCTGAAGGGTTGAAAGAGTTGCCTTGAGTTCTGCAGTTGTAGAGCTCAACTCCTTCAGAGCCTCTGTGATGGGAGAAAGATCTTCTGTCATTGAGCAAGAGATGAACAAGTTTTTCAACTCATCCATCTTTTGGAATACCGTTGTGGCAAAGGTTTGCAACTCCCCCTTTGTCACGTAGGCATCCTGGGAACTTAGATCACCAACACATGGTGACCTAGTAGCCTCGGAGTGTGAGGCGCCCTCTGCAACTGGTTTTACGTAGTCAACTTGGAGAATTCCACTAGATCCTCGGACTTCTCCAAGAGGAGAGCCTACTAGTGTTTTGTCGATTTCATGCCTTGTAGGTTCAGAGCATAACATGGCAGAGGGATCGAGTGTAGACGTTGGTCGTTCTAGACCCTCAGTCTCTGTGACTCTCACATATGCCTCTAAAGAATATTGTGGTTGGTCACTCTTGTGTGGAGAGGCAACGGATGCCGCTTTGGGATGTGACGAGTCCTTGGGCGATGGGACTCTTTTTGTAAAACCAGCATCCTTTTGAGAGGATGTTGGAGTATGATGTGGTTCCCGGGCAGTGCATTCGACAGAGGACGAAAGAATGTCCTCTGCGAGGTTAGCTTGGGTTGGGCTTGGCGTGTGCGCGCCTTTTTCAATAGGGGATCCCTCTAGAACAGGGCCCCTAGTAACGTGGGTAGCACTAGGAGGGGGGCTGGGATGTGTGCCTTGGGCATCTTTTTCTCCCTCACCTAACTCCAACTCTTCTTCCTCTTCGTCGTCTAAGACGACCTATGTCCCCAAGTCAGCTACTTCCGTAGGCGCTTTAAACTCCTGTTGAATTTGGAAGATAACGTCTTGAATCTGCTCTGTTGGGGACTCCTCGTGAACCACTTTGCGCAATCTTCTGCGCTTTGGAGTAGCCTCTGTAAGGCTCTCTGGAATTGCAGCCTCTGTAACCACAACCTCTTCGATTTCTTTTTCTTTTGTTTCTGCAGAGAACTACTTGGACCCTCTTCTTCTGCGGGTCTCTTCTTCCCTTTCTTCTTCACAGAAGAGTCGACACCCTTCTGTGTCTTCTTAGTCTTCTTGGGTGGGGGACTTGCTACGCTAGGTCGTACCTCACTCACCTCTCGAGCCTCTGCTGGCTCCTCCCTTCATCCCTCGACTCTCATTTTTTCAACTCTCTCTCCTAGGGGGATTCCAATTCATGGAGGGGTTTCAGGGACCGACTCTGGCCTCCTGAATCCACGTCTATATGATTTCCTATCTTCATGACTAAGGTATTTGAGTATGGCTTTGGATATAGGTCTGGGGCTTCTGTACCCTTGCTCATGCTCTGTTGGATGGAACTCCTTAAATGGATACAGTCTTGCGTTCGGCTCGACAGAAGGCAGCTTCTCTGCAATCAAATCCCCAAAGACTAGGCCAAAGAACCTCTGTAGAATTAGGTTCGGATGGTTGAGGTCTTCCTTGGCCTTCTTCTGCGCCTTAACCTTGGACTTTTCACCCCTCTGTGTCACGCATTTCTTCTTGATCAATACAACCATATCCTCGAATATAAGTTGTGCGTAATCGAGAGGTAGGTTGAAATAAATCCCATATACGATTGAGAGCATTGTGTGGGAGGTCTGGTCATAGTTGCCGACCTTCCCTGTTAGACAACAGTTTACGATGGAGAACAGGGTATTCCATATTGGGGGTAGTCCTTTGCATTTGAATTGTGTCCTTTTAATGATTTTGGCAGCATAAGAATGGAATTCAAGGAATTGAATTAATTCCTCATCTGTTGGGGTTGGGGTAAAAACATCCAGATTAAGAGTTTCCAAAGTGGGTAGGTGTAGGCCTGTTCGAAGTTTGTCAACATTCAGTTCCATAGGCACCAAGGATTTGTTGATAGGGTGAGAGGCATAACCAATGATGCTCAATCCAGTGTTGTCCAGGGTAGTTATGTAAGAACTTAACAAAAATTGGGTTATATACGATTCAGGGGTAGGTTTGGTGGCTGAAAGTGCATAAAACAGGGGATGGTTTCAAAGAATTTCTAGGAAGGGGAAGGTGAATTTAGGGAAACCAGTAGAAGAAGGGACAAAGTAGTAATTGTTTTGTTTCTTCACAAGAACGACTTTTTCATACCTATTTTGAACAAATGATAAGGCRTGAGATGTTAAAGCTTGGGCCTGGGTGACTTCATTGTCACTGGATACGTTAACGGACTGTGCTGAGGCTGAACAAGACGACATATTTGCAGGTTTGTATTAAGGCTTTGAGAAATTGCAGGTTCGTTGGAGAAGAAGGGCTTTGTAAAGGTTTATGATTTGGCAGGAAAGGGGTATTTATAGTGAAGGATTTTGAATTGAACCGTTTATTTGATGAAAGGTCGTGATGAGTGGTTATAGGGTGAAACGGCTCAAAAAGTATGACGCGCCGTGTTGGGAAGATGCGCGATTGATGACGTGCGCCCCCGTTTCTGACACGCGCGTGATGTGTTTTAACCCTTATCCACAGAACCACGCGCACCATATCAATAGACAA
>NW_020201476.1:38356-38877 GCF_001531365.2 Cynara cardunculus var. scolymus
ATGCTCTGGGAGCCTGTTTGAGACCATACAGAGCCTTGTCTAAGAAGTAGACATGGTTTGGGTACTTATCACTTTTGAACCCTAGTGGTTGCTTGACATATACCTCTTCCTTGAGTTTGCCGTTCAAGAAGGCTGACTTTACATCCATTTGGAACACTTTGAACCCTCTGTGAGCAGCAAATGCTAGAAAGATATGAAAAGCTTCTAGTCTGGCCACAGGAGCAAAGGTTTCTTCATAGTCGATTCCGTCTTCCTGGGAATACCCTTTTGCAACTAATCTGGCCTTGTTCCTTATCACCACTCCTTGCTCATCTTTCTTATTGCGGAAAACCCACTTGGTGCCAATAGCAAGCTTCTCAGTTGGCAGAGGTACAAGAGTCCATACCTGGTTTATGTCAAATTGAACTAGCTTGTCTTGCATAGCATCAACCCAGAAGGGATCTGCCAGAGCCTCTGCTATTGTTTTAGGTTCAATTTCGCTTACAAAATAAGTAAATAAGCAGAAATTTGCAGTTGCTCGC
>NW_020201476.1:41475-42579 GCF_001531365.2 Cynara cardunculus var. scolymus
ATATAGTCTTCATAAGCAATATTTTCCATTGATAAACACGGTTTTGTGTCTGGATCAACCAACAGCCTTCTTCTTTTGAAAATGGGCTTAGTTTTAGAAATRTTACTTTTCAAATTATTTGAGGATCTAAAGGTAATCTCAAGAGTTTTGTTTGATTTAAAACCAGGTTTGTTATCAAATTCTGAGAAACCTAGACCTATTCTGCCCAAATTAACTTTAATCTTTTTGTAAACATTTTGAGCCTCTTGAAATTTTTTAATTTTTAGCTCTCTGTCAAGCACATATTGGTGCAAAAATTCTCTTTCCTTTTGAATTTTTTTTAACAGAAGTAATATTACACTTTTCATGCTCCAACTGCCTTAACTCATCCACCTTGTTTTTCAAATCTTTTTGAACGTCGGCAAACTTTTCCTTTGAAGAATTTTATAAATTTACAAACTTAGTTTGAGCTTCTTCAAACATTTTAAAAAATCTGTTTCTTTCCTCTGTGAGCAAAATGACTTCTTTTTCACAGAGAGAAAGTTTTTCTTTTATATTGAAATGCTCCAAGTGACATGAATCGAGGTTATCAATGATCTCTGTGTAAAGATCAAGTGATTGGGAAGAGTAAGAAGTATAAACCTCTTGGTCATTTCTTTCAGAGGAGTCTGAGTTGATGTCTATCATCCCACAGAAGAGCTCGTCCTCTGTGTCCGAGTCTTCCCAAGCTAGAAGACCCTTCTGTTCATCTTCATCAGAGGACTCATCTGTTACTAGCTCACTTGATTAAGCTAGCAGAGACTTTTGCTGGTAGTAGTCAACCTTCTTTTTGTAGAAGGCTGCATCTTTAGGACCCCTCTATGGCCCCCTTGGCCCTTTTGACCAGCAATCTGCAGCAAAGTGGCCTGGCTTGCCACATTTAAAGCAACCTTCTTTTGGCTCTTCCTTCCTCTGCTCTTGTACCTTCTGCGAAGGCTTCTGCTCCTTCTCTCTTGTCTCAGATCTATCACCCTCTGTAAAGTTTCTTCTGTTGAAACTTTTATACTCCTTCCTCTCTCCACCTTTTCTGAATTCTCTGGTGATCAAGGCCAGAATTTTCATCATCTCCTTCATTGAGACTTCTTC
>NW_020201476.1:44730-48992 GCF_001531365.2 Cynara cardunculus var. scolymus
CAAAAACCAAGCTGAGATTGTATGTTCAGAGAAGCTTATTCGAATTCCTCAAGAGGGATTGGAACCAATTGTGGTTCAGGGAGACAAGTTGGATCGAAAGATTAAACTGGTATCCTGCATGAAGATGCAAAAGTATCTGAAGAAAAAGTACACTGCATACCTGGCACATGTGATTGACGGAAAGATCAAGGAGAAAAGTATTGAGGAATTACCGGTAGTTTGGGAGTTTTCTGATGTTTTTCCTAAGGACTTATCAGGCCTACCCCCACAAAGACAAGTTGAATTCGATATCGACTTAATTCCTGGAGCTGCCCCGGTGGCAAGGGCACCATACCGTTTGGCACCATCGGAAATGCAAGAAATGTCGACCCAACTCCAGGAGTTACTAGACAGAGGATTCATAAGACCAAGTTACTCACCCTGGGGTGCACCAGTACTATTCGTTAAAAAGAAAGATGTGTCAATGCGAATGTGCATTAATTATAGGGAACTTAATAAGTTGACCATCAAGAATAGATACCCTCTCCCTAGAATCGATGACCTGTTCGATCAACTCCAAGGGGCAGTCTATTTTTCGAATATTGACTTGCGATCCGGGTATCACCAGGTGAGGGTTCGGGAAGAGGACATTCCCAAAACAGCCTTCAGGACCCGGTACGGTCATTACGAGTTTATGGTTATGCCATTCGGGCTAACCAATGCACCAGCTGTTTTCATGGATCTAATGAATAGAGTTTGTAGGCCGTACCTGTGTAAATTCGTAATCGTCTTCATACACGACATATTAATTTATTCAGAAAGCCGAGAAGACCATGAGCGACATCTGAGGGTAATTTTGGAAGTACTCCGAAACGAGATGTATGCCAAATTTTCCAARTGTGAATTCTGGTTACAGGAAGTTCAGTTTCTGTGCCATGTAGTCGATGAAAGAGGAATTCAGGTAGATCCTGCCAAGGTTGAGGCCATTAGGAATTGGGAAGCCCCAAGAACCCCTACAGAGATCCGACAATTCCTTGGGTGAGCAGGCTATTATCGGCAATTCATCGCAAACTTTTCGAAAATTGCACAACCGCTCACAACCTTAACCCAGAAGGACAAGAAGTTTATTTGGGGTGAGAAACAAGAGGAAGCATATGAGATTCTCAAGCAGAAACTATGCAATGCACCTATCTTATCCTTACCAGAGGGTTCGAAAAACTTTGTGGTCCTTTGTAATGCATTGCATCAAGGTTTAGGATGCGTATTGATGCAAAAAGATAAGGTCATTGCATATGCTTCGAGACAACTTAAAGTGCATGAGAAGAACTATACTACGCACGACCTTGAGTTGGGAGCAGTAGTATTTGCACTTAAGATATGGAGGTATTATCTTTACGGTACCAAATGCACCATTTACACTGATCATAAAAGCCTTCAACATATCCTCAATCAGAAAATGTTGAATATAAGGCAAAGAAGATGGGTTGAACTGCTTAGTGATTATGATTGTGAGATTAAATACCATCCAGGCAAAGCCAATGTTGTAGCCGATGCCTTGAGCCGAAAGGGAGGAATAAAACCATCGAGGGTGCGAGCTTTGGGAGCCTTAGTGAATACCAGTTTGAAGGCCCAAATTCTGGAGGATCAAAAAGAAGCTTTAAGGAAGGAGAATTTGAAGAATGAAACTTTGCACGGCATAGAGTCCAAATTTCAGATAAAGTCTGATGGGGTGAATTATTTAGGAAATAGAGTTTGGATACCTAAGATTGGAAATCTTAGATCAATCATTTTGGACGAAGCCCATCGATCAAAATATTCAATTCACCCGGGAGCAGATAAGATGTATAAGGATTTAAGAGCACTTTATTGGTGGCCTGGAATGAAGAAAGACATTGCCCTATATGTAAATAAGTGCTTAACTTGTGCAATAGTCAAGGCCGAACACCAGAAACCTTCCGGTCTGCTCCAGCAACCTGAAATTCCTCAATGGAAGTGGGAACAAATATCGATGGACTTTATAACTAAGTTACCCCAAACTGGTCAGAACTTGGCGATAGGCAGGTAACTGGACGCAAGTGCAGATCCCCATTGTGTTAGTCAGAACTTGGCGATAGGCATGTAACTGGACCGGACGTGATCCAAGAAACGACTGATAAGATTATAGCAATCAAAAATCGACTTAAAACTACAAGGGAT
Organism: Cynara cardunculus var. scolymus; assembly: GCF_001531365.2. Classification (NCBI taxonomy): domain Eukaryota; kingdom Viridiplantae; phylum Streptophyta; class Magnoliopsida; order Asterales; family Asteraceae; genus Cynara; species Cynara cardunculus. The sequence goes on from NW_020201476.1 coordinate 46,906, forward strand.
CGTCAAAAAAGCTATGCCGACAATCGGAGGAGATCATTGGAGTTCCAGAAAGGAGATAATGTTTTTCTAAAGGTCTCACCATGGAAAGGGATAATGCGTTTTGGAAAGAGAGGCAAGTTGGGTCCTCGTTATATTGGTCCCTTCGAAATAGCAGAAAGGATTGGGCCAGTGGCRTACAAGTTAAACCTGCCCCCGGAGTTAAGCGCTATCCATAATACATTCCATGTATCAAATCTCAAAAGATGATTAGCAGACGAGACTCAAGTGTTGCCACTAGGAGACGTACAAATTAGCGATCAACTGCATTTCGTGGAAAAACCCATAGAAATTATGGATCGAGAAGTTAAGCAGTTGAGGGGTAGCAGGATCCCTATAGTAAAAGTTCATTGGAACTCGAAGTATGGACCGGAGTACACGTGGGAAAGAGAAGATTTCATGAAAAGCAAGTATCCCCACTTGTTCTCAAAGCCAACCATGATTTGAATTTGACGATTAAATTTCAGGACGAAATTTTTCTGGCTTGGGGAGACTGTGACAATCCTGCATTTTGGGATTTCAGGTTAGTACCTTATTTCAGGATCTTTATTGAAAACTAAGTCTTTCTAGGATTTAGCTTCGATGATTAGAAATCATCTTGCTTAATTCCCAAGATTAGTTCGTTAGATCACGTCTCGGCGGGTAGCTAACAAAGTTAGTTTATGCAATGCCAAATAGTCTTGAAGTATTCCACATAAAATAAGGTTGATATTTTAAGTTCCGTCCTATTTAAAAATTTAAAGATTTCCAAAGTCCCATTTTTATATTTATTTGCCAATTAATTTAAAGAGTGGAGTTTCCTTTAAAAATCTTTTATCAAATTGTTTTGTTTGTTTAAATTAGTGGGGTTCTAGCATTTAGAAAATTTTAATATCTTGAGCTTGGGCCTTTAGGAGCCAGCCCATTTCTTCTCAAAAAGCCCCATATAAATACCCCTCTTCTTTTGGAAAAGCTTCATTCTCCAAATTTCCAGCTTTCTGTTTTCTCTATAACGCCATCACCTTCCAGCCGGTTCCAATCTTCTGCAAAACTTAAGGCTTTCGCTGTCCTTAAGAGCTTGTTCGAAAGCTTCTGTTTAGAAAACGTACGCTTTAGAGCTGTGTTATTTTTTTCGTAGTCCGAAAGTTTTTATCCTTCTCCCTTCTCGATTCTTTAGGAAAAATTTATGGATTTAAAGAGGAGAGATTATTCATCAAAGACCTGCATGTGTCTTCGTTGGGATGATGATMTGTGACCCATGTTCTTTAATCTCTAAGAAAGAAAGAGAGAATCCTTGCATGTGAGGTCTGATCATATTATTTCGGATGATAGGTCTTGCATGCATCTTTAAATCGGATTTCTCATCTTGTAAACTCGTTGGAATCGGAATTTATTCGTTTTCTAGAGTTGTTCGAAGATGATGATTTTGTGTTAGAGTTTAAATTCTTGAATATGTTGAGCTTCAGACCCCTCCCCATCATTGCTACCATTCTTGGTGCTTGCAATCGGTGTTGGAGGCGTGTGGCTCAAGGTTGTAGAGTTCTTGAAAAATGTTTTAAACCCACTCAAAATATCTTATTTTGGTAATTGGCGGCTGTCGTCATTGTTTTGGGATGACTTAAAAGGATGTCATTAGTAGGATTTTGGAAGGTTCCTTTTTAATAAATAATAAAATATTAGCTTTATTTTATGAAAAACACTTGATGGCTTGCGTTTAAAACAACTTTGCTCTACCTTAGGCAAGGAAACCGTTAAGTAATGTAGCGCTGGTTTGGTCTGTCAGGAAGTTCGAGCGAGCCTAGGAAGCTTCGAAAGGAAACCTATGGATATTCATCAAACTAGTGAGTTCTCACGGCCCCCACTTTTAATGCTTTTTATTTATTTTATGGGGGAAAAGCATGAGATTGAGCAAACTTTGCATGTTTATATTATGTGAAACTTTTGGACTAAGGAACTGCTTAGTCGAGCTCTGTTGAAACCTCTGGACTAAGGAACTACTTAGTAGGGTTTATTATGTTTTGTTTTGATAACTGTTATTGCACTTAGAATAAATACTAAATTGATGTGCTTGG
>NW_020201476.1:49492-60504 GCF_001531365.2 Cynara cardunculus var. scolymus
GAATTTGATGTATTTTGGGAACGTTGTGTAAATTCTAATTTTAGTTATGTCGATGAACTTGTTTTGTTTTTGAACAACTTGGTATGGTGTTATTTATAAAYTGTTGYTWTGACTCGMTTGCCTGTTACATCTCGTGTTTCCGCTTTAGCGGGGTGTGACATAACTGAAAGAGTTTGACCAGTGGCATACAAGCTAAATTGCCCACAAGAGTTAAGCACCATTCATGATACATTTCATATATCAAATCTGAAAAATTGTTTAACCGATGAAACATTGGTTTTATCATTGGAGGAGGTGCAAATTAATGATCATTTGCGCTTCGTTGAAAAACCAATAGAAATTATGAATAGAGAAGTCAAGCAGTTATGGCGTAGTAATATCCCGATTGTAAAAGTTCATTGGACCTCGAGACATGGACCGAAGTACACTTGGGAAATAGAGGATTTTATGAAAAACAAGTATCCTCACTTATTCGCAAATGGGTCCAAAACTAGAAATTGAGGAATCAAATTTCGGCATGAAAATTTTCTGGCTTGGGGAGATTGTGACATCCGTCATTTTCGGAGCATCAGGTTAGTATCTTTATAGGATTCCTAAGTTCATAGATCATAGATTATGATCATTTTGAAGACCTTTTCATGTCTTTGATGAATAATCTTCCATCTTAGATTATTTTCAAAATAAGTGGGGTTTTTATATGAGATTAAAGGGGCCAGCCCATTCAAGGCCCAAACCACCTTATTTTTATTTTTTATTTTTCTTATACAAATTCTGATAAAGATACTAACCTGATGCTCCAAAAATAATGGATGTCATAGTCTCCCCAATCTAGAAAAATTTTGTCCCAGAATTTGATTCCTCAATTCTTAGCTTTGGACCTGTTTGCGAATAAGTGAGGATACTTGTTTTTTCATAAAATTCTTTCTTTCCCAAGTGTACTCCGATCCATGTCTCGAGGTCTAATGAACTTTTACAATCGGGATCTTACTACGCCTTAACTGCTTGACTTCTCTATTCATAATTTCTATTGGTTTCTGAACGAAGCGTAGATGATCATTAATTTTCACCTCCTCCAACGGTAAAACCAATGTTTCATCGGTAAAACACTTTTTGAGATTTGATACATGAAATGTATCAAGAATGGTGCTTAACACTTGTGGCAAATTTAGCTTGTATGCCACTGGTCCAACTCTTTCAGTTATTTCAAATGGACCAATATATCCGGGACCCAATTTGCCTCTTTTCCCAAAAAGCATTATTCCTTTCCATGGTGAGACTTTTAAGAGTACCTTATCTCCCTTTTGGAATTCCAATGGTCTCCTCCGATTGTCCGCATAACTTTTCTGACAATCTCTTGCAGCTTTGAGTCGATCCTTAATAATTACAATTTTGTCAGTAGTTTCCTGAACTATATCAGGTCTTGTTAATTGTCGATCGCCGATTTCTAACCAACTGAGTGGATATATGCAGTTGCGCCCATATAATGCTTCGTAAGGCGCACACTGAATATTGGCATGATAGCTATTATTGTACGCAAATTCAACTAACGGAAGGTGCGTATCCCATCTTCCACCAAAATCTATGGCGCATGCACGTAACATGTCTTCCAACGTCTGGATGGTTCTTTCCGTCTGCCCATTCGTTTGAGGGTGGTATGAAGTACTTAAATCTTGATGTGTATCCAACCCTTCTTGAAGTGTTTGCCAAAATCTTGACGTAAATCGACTGTCTCTATCCGATATGATGGAAAGAGGTACCCATGCCAAGTGATGATTTCATCGATATAAATTTGTGCCAGTCTCTCTATCTTATAATCTTCTCGGTTTGGTAGAAAATGAGCAGATTTTATCAGTCGATCTATGATTAACCAGATTGCATCATGCCCTTTCCCAGTCCTGGGCAACTTAGTTATAAAGTCCATTGATATTTGTTCCCACTTCCACTGGGGAATCTCAGGTTGCTGGAGTAAACCAGATGGTTTTTGGTGTTCAGACTTGACCGTTGCACAAGTTAAACACTTATTCACATACAAGGCAATGTCTTTCTTCATTCTAGGCCACCAATAGTGTTCCCTCAATTCCTTATACATCGTATCTGCTCCTGGGTGAATTGAATATTTTGATCGATGGAAACCACAAGCTATAAGCCAACGTCTTCAAAACAATGTTACTGAGTGTAACCAAAAGGTTGAATATTGTGTTATTATACTTAAATTAAACAGAGTCTGATCACCTATGTTTAACTTAAGTATTGTGATAAAAGATTCCAATAGGTTGTGTTGGAAGTGTGCTCAAATTTAGAGAATTTATCTAAATTATGAAAAGCATGATTGTGTGTGTTTGCATGAATTTTGAATATCCATCGCCTTAGACTAACCAAAAGCTCTGGTGGTGAAGTGAAGCAAGTTATATAGAGCACTAAGACAACCCAAGGCTCAACTCTGTATATGAATACTTGGTAGTTAGACATAGATAAAGGGATAAGTCTCTATAACCTCTGTATTTAAAAGTTCGCACTATGCATTAGGTAAGATATGCCTGGACATAGGAAATGAACTTTGCGTTCCAGTTTTGATTAAGGACCACTATTGTATAAAAATGAGGAGCGTCCAGAAGCTCTGGTTGGCTTGACCTTGAGAGCCAGAAGCTCTGGTTAGAGGAACCAGAGGCTCTGGTCCACGAAAGGAAGATATTTACTAAGTTTGCATTAAGAACCAAAGATCGATGGAAGGTGATCCATCGGTTTGCTAAGTATGAGGAACCAGAAATCGATGGAAGGTGATCCATCAATTTGCTAAGTATGAAGAACCAAATATCGATGGAAGGTGATCCATCGGTTTGCTAAGTATGAGGAACCAGATATCGATGGAAGGTGATCCATCAGTTTGCTAAGTATGAGGAACCAGAGATTGATGGAAGGTCATCCATCGGTTTGCTAAGTATGAGGAACCAGAGATCGATGGAAAGCGATCCATCGGTTCGCTATGTTATGAAAAACTAGAGGCCGATGAATTAGAAATCCCTTACTTTGCTAAGATGATGTTGAACCAGAGGTTGATGAGCTAATAGTCAAATATTGTTCCAAGCATGGGAACTTCGACCAGAACCTCTGGTAATACAACCAGAGGCTCTGGTCATCCAGAAGCTCTAATTTGTTTTCTATCCTTTGCCTCTACATAGTAACTCTCGCCTAAACCTTAAGAGTTTCATTGATGATGTGTCTAGTAATTAAGTTTGCCAATATGACAGATCACTATGTCATCATCTAGTGAATATTCAGCGAACGAATCCGGTTATGCGATTGGTCGATCTAGAAGGAATATATCAACCAATGAGGATGTTGACCCATATGATCTTGAGGACTCAGCGACTAGCGAGACACCTGCTTTACCACCTAAATCAGTGTTACCTCCATCAGAGCCAGTACCTGACCTACCACCTCAGACGTTTCATGGCCCAAGGATTAGGGTCACGGCCAGGAAAAGTGTATCACTACCTCGAAGGGTGACTTTCGAGAACTCTAGTAGAACCAGGGGAAAGGCATCCCAAACTCAACATGGGAGCGCAGAGTCATGAGTGGTGACTGGGGTACCTGCATCTTACACCCAGGGCATGACTCTGGATGAACGAGAATGGGTGCGGAGAATTGAAGTGGAAACTTAAACTCATCAGACCCAGCTGGGATATCACCACTACATCTTGAATAACCTATCCGATGTAGTAGAGATGCATCAGCAACGTATGATGAGAAACTCAGATGCCGTCATCGCTGCAAGACTCGAGATTAGAAGATTATATAGATGTTTAGTGGCGAGTGTGATGATGATACTAGTAGTAGGAATGCTAATCTGTTGGATGCTGCTTTAGAAGCGATGTTTGGTATTACAATCACTACTCTTTTGTTGGGGTTTAAAACCTATTTTCAGGGATTGTAATCTTTTGAAAGCCTTTTAGTATCTTTTGAAATCGCTTGGATGTACTGAAATTTTGGATAAATATAAAGAATCTTTCTGCCTAATCATATAAATACTTCATTGATACCTACAAGACGAATATCTTATACATCATTATGTTGATTAGAAATCATTGTCAATAATAATGCCATGAAAATGATGAGACTTCCTTTTTATCATGCTTTAGAAAAATGCCGCCAAGAAGAGAAAACCCTGAAGTTGCACGACTCGTGTCAGAGCAACTCTTGGCTGCGCTTCTCAATATAGTCAGCCAGGTAGTTGTGGGTCTGAATGCTAACCAGCCTACCAGTTCTGAGCATAGGAAATCTAGGGAATGCACCTATAAATCCTTCAGATACTGCAACCCGAAGGAATTTCATAGAACTGAGGGAGCCGTAGGATTACTAACTTGGATTGAAGGTATGGAGTTTGTCCTCCATATCAGCAAATGCCTAGAAGCAAACAAAGTAGAATATGTTGCATGCTTACTACAAGGCAGAGCATTGACATGGTGGAACACATTAGTTCAGACTAGGGGTCGAGAAGCACCCAATCAACTCTCATGGGAAGAAGTCAATAAACTACTTAAGGATGAGTATTGTCCAAGAAGTGAACACCAAAAGTTGGAAATGGAGTTATGGAATCATGAGATGAAAGGGAAAAACATAGCTGCATATACTACTCGATTCCATGAGTTAGCCAATTTAGTGCCGTATCTGGTGACACTTGAGGAAGTTCGAATCGAGAGGTATATCTGGGGATTATCTCCAGAAATCCGAGGAAATATTACCTAGGCAAACCCAAAGACCATTCAGGAGGCAATAAACACTGCGACCAAGCTCACAAATAATGCTTTTCGGTCAGGGGAATTTAACAAACGAAAAAGAAAGGTAGAAGAAGTGGGAAACCAGAGATTTGGGGATAGGTTTGGCAAGAATAGGAAGGCGGTAGGAAACTTTGGGGTTCAGACTCAAGTGGTAAATCAAGGAAGCAAACCTAAGTGCAATAAATGTAAATTTCTGCATTGGGGAAGTTGCATCAATTGTCAAAGGTGCCACAGAGGGGGCCATTTCACAAAGGATTGTCGAAGGCGATTATGTTTTGAATGTGGGAGTCCAGATCATATGAGAAATGTATGTCCGAAGAGAAAGCAAGGAACAAATGTTAATCAAACCCGACCAGCCAACCAAGGAAACTCAAAAACCCAAGCTCGGGGGCGAGCATTTGAAATTGGAGCAAGGGAAGCTAGGCATGATCCCAATGTGGTTACAGGTACATTTCTCTTAAATAATGAATTTGCATCAGGATTATTTGACTCAGGAGCTGATAGAAGTTTTGTATCCCTAGACTTTAGGCCGAAGATTAATTGAAAATCTCAAAGGATGAAAGAAGATTATATAATAGAATTTGCCAATGGTCAAGAAATTTGGACTAGAGACACCATCATGGGCTGCACTCTAAGCTTACCTCAGAAGGATTTTAGCATAGACCTTATTCCGATTCAGTTAGGAAGTTTTGACATAGTTATAGGCATGGATTGCTATCCTAAAATGGAGCTGAAATAGTTTGTTCGGAAAATATTATCCGAATTCCCCAAGAAAGAGGAGAAGCACTTATAATTCAAGGAGAGGCGTCCGATCAGAAAATTAAGATAGTATCATGCATGAAGATGCAGAAGTACTTAAAGAAGAATTATGTTGCATTTTTCGCACACATTGTAGATAAGAAGGTTAAAGAGAGAAGTATTGAAGATTTCCCAGTAGTACGGGAGTTCCCTGAAGTGTTCCCCGAAGATCTACCAGGATTACCCCCACCTAGACAAGTCGAATTTGGTATCGACTTAATTCCTAGAGCTGCCCCAGTGGTAAAGGCACCATATCGATTGGGCCCATCGGAGATGCAAGAGATGTCGGGACAACTCCAAGTGCTGTTAGATAAATGATTCATAAGACCTAGTTTTTCAGCATGGGGTGCACCAATTTTGTTTGTCAAAAAGAGAGATGAGTCAATGCGAATGTGCATTGACTATAGGGAGCTTAATAAGTTGACTATAAAGAATCGATACCCTCTTCCTAGGATCGATGATTTATTTGATCAACTTCAAGGTGTTGTATATTTTTCAAAGATCGATCTACGATCCAGATATCATCAAGTGAGAATTCGAGAAGAGGAYATCCCTAAAACGACATTTAGAACCCGGTACGGCCATTATGAATTTTTGGTTATGCCATTCGGGTTACCTAATGCCCTGGTTATTTTTATGGATCTAATGAATAGGGTTTGCAGACAATACCTAGATAAATTTGTAATTGTCTTCATAGATGACATACTAATTTATTCACGAAGCAAGAAGGATCATGAGCAACACCTAAGATTGATATTAGAGCTACTTAGGAACCAAAAATTGTATGCAAAATTCTCCAAATGCGAATTATGGATTCGTGAAGTACAGTTTCTTGGACATGTGGTAAACGAAAAAGGAATTCATGTAGATCCTGCGAAGATTGAGGCCATTAAGAAATGGGAAACTCCAAGAACCCCGACAGAAATTCCTCAATTTCTTGGTTTAGCAGGATATTATCGGCGATTCATTGCAAATTTTTCAAAGATTGCGCAACCACTCACAACATTAACTCAAAAAGACCCAAAGTTTGTTTGGGGAGAGAAACAAGAAGAGGCTTTCGAAACTCTCAAGAATAGGCTATGCAATGCACTTATTCTATCATTACTAGACGGTTCGAAAAACTTTGTGGTATATTGCGATGCATCACATGAAGGATTAGGATGCGTACTTATGTAAAAAGATAAATTCATTACGTATGCCTTAAGACAACTAAAAGTGCATGAGAGGAACTATACTACGCATGATATGGAATTAGGAGCTGTAGTATTTGCACTTAAGATTTGGAGACATTACCTTTATGGTACCAAGTGCACTGTGTTCATTGATCACAAAAGCCTTCAACACATCTTCAATCAGAAAATGCTAAATATGAGGCAAAGAAGATGGGTTGAACTGCTCATTTATTATGATTGCAAAATTAAGTACCATCCAGGCAAGGCTAATGTATTAGCTGATGCTTTGAGAAGGATAGAAAGAATGAAGCCAATAAGGGTGTGAGCTTTGGGAGCAGTAGTAAACACGAGTTTGAAAGCACAAATTCTCGTGAACCAAAAAGATGCATTAAAAGAAAGAGAATTTGAAAAATGAGATCCTACACCACATAGAAACTAAGTTCCAACTGAAGTCCGATGGGGTGAATTACTTGGGAAATAGGTTTTGGATTTCTAAGATTGGCAATCTTAGATCTATAATTCTGAACGAAGCCCATCGATCAAAATATTCAATTAACCCAGGAGCATATAAGATGTATAAGGAATTGAGGGAACACTATTGGTGGCATGAAATGAAGAAAGACATTGTCTTGTATGTGAATAAGTGTTTAACTTGTGCAATGGTCAAGGCTGAACACCAAAAACCATCCGGTCTACTCCAGCAACCCGAGACTCCCTAGTGGAAGTGGGAACAAATATCAATGGACTTTATAACTAAGTTGCCTAGGACTGGGAAAGGGCATGATGCAATCTGGGTAATCATAGATCGACTGACAAAATCTGCTCATTTCCTACCAATCCAAGAAGATTATAAGATGGAGAAAGTGGCACAAATTTATATCGATGAAATCATCACTCGGCATGGGGTACCTCTTTCCATCATATCGGATAGAGATAGTCGATTTACGTCAAGATTTTCGTAATCACTTCAAGAAGGGTTGGGTACACGTCTAGATTTATGTACTTCATACCACCCTCAAATGGATGGGCAGACGGAAAGAACCATCCAGACGTTGGAAGACATGTTACGTGCATACGCCATAAATTTTGGTGGAAGATGGGATACACACCTTCCGTTAGTTGAATATGCATACAATAACAACTATCATGCCAGTATCCAGTGTGCGCCTTACGAAGCATTATACGGGCGCAAGTACATATCTCCACTCAGTTGGTTAGAAATCAGCGACCGACAATTGTCAAGACATGATATAGTTCAGGAAACTACTTACAAGATTGTAATTTTTAAGGATCGACTCAAAGCTACAAGAGATCGTCAGAAAAGTTATGCGGACAATCGGAGGAGACCATTGGAATTCCGAAAGGGAGATAAAGTACTCTTAAAAGTCTCACCATGGAAAGGAATAATGCGATTTGGGAAAAGAGGCAAATTGGGTCCCCGATATATTCGTCCATTTGAAATAACTGAAAGAGTTGGACCAATGGCATACTAGCTAAATTTGCCACAAGGGTTAAGCACCATTCATGATACATTTCATGTATCAAATCTCAAAATTGTTTAACCGACGAAACATTGGTTTTACCAATGGAGGAGGTGCAAATTAATGATCATATGTGCTTCGTTGAGAAACCAATAGAAATTATGAATAGAGAAGTCAAGTAGTTAAGGCGTAGTAAGATTCCGATTGTAATAGTTCATTGGAACTCGAGACATGGACTGGAGTACACTTGGGAAAAAGAGGATTTTATGAAAAACTAGTATCCTCACTTATTCGCAAACGGGTCCAAAGCTAAGAATTGACGAATCAAATTTTGGGACGAAATTTTTCTGGCTTGGGGAGACTGTGACATCCGTCATTTTTGGAGCATCAGGTTAATATCTTTATGGGATTCCTATATTTAGAATATTTATTTACTAGGATCTAGTCTTATTGATTAGAAAAGCAATCGACTTAACTCCCAAATTATAGTTTAGAAAACCCTGTCTCAACGGGTAACTGATAAAGTAACCTATGTAATGCCAAATGTATTAAAAATCCTCTTAAAATGAATAAAATCGATATTATAAAATTCAAATTTAAAAATATAAAAGTTTCAATTGTATGTACAAATGATTTTTACAAAATTTGGAATTTTGATTTAATAATGAATAATTTTATCAGTATTTGATAAAATGTATTTAAATTAATATTTAATTGGGCTATATTTGTATAAGGAAAATAAAAAATAAAAAATAAAAATAAGGTGGTTTGGGCCTTGAATGGGCCGGCCTCTTTAATCTCATATAAAAACCCCACTTCTGTTGAAAATCTTTCATTTCACCTTCATTTGGTATCACTCTCTCTCTCTCTAAACCTTTCGACTTCCTCACAGCTAAATCCAATTTCCAAAACCCTCTTAGACGCTTTAAATCTTGAAGAACATTCAAACCTTCAAGAGATTTCAAGAAAAAGGTAATAAGATTAGTTTTATTATCTTTGTATTTTACCATAAATGTTCATCATTTCTTTTATATTTCTTTCTTCGTTGTGAGCTCAAATATTTTCTGGAGAATCTAAGATGGGAGATTATTCATCAAAGACATGAAAATGTCTTCAAAATGATGATAATCTATGATCTATGAACTTAGAACTCAAGAAAATGAGATAAAACTTCATTGCATGTAGTATTTAACCAATAAAAATGACATTTTGAAACTGACAGGTTGCTTCTACCAATCATGTCGACTGTATTCTTTAATTTCAAAATATTTTATTTCTGTTGGAGTTTGATTTGATTAGTTGTTGTTTTACTATTTCGGGTCTCACTAAAAAATATTGTGTTTTGAGCATTTAAATGTTTAATATAAAACTTTAGGAGCAGAAATAATGCTGTTGAACAAAAGATGTCTAACAACAATGACTTTTGTGGTTATAAAAGTTAAAAGTAAAATGATTTTTGGAAGGTTCCTTTGAAAATGATCGGTGAAACCAAGAGTCCAGGAACAAAATCTGTATTTCTGTCCAAATAGTAACTTTTTGTGCAAAAACCTTTTCTTTTATATAAATATATATTGGGTTATTTTTTAATAACAATTAAAAGGGGAATAAACTTTAACCCATTACATAAAGTATAATTTTACTTTATCTTTATCGAGACCCGATGGGTGATCTAACTATTGGATTTCGGGTGTTTAGGACATTAGTGTGGACATTGGAGCTTTAAGCCTCATAAAAACCTTGGATATTCCTCTGCAAACTTGTGAGTTTTCACGGCCCCACTTTTATTGCTTTTAGTTACTTTTAACTGGAGGAAAAGCATGAAAGAATGCGAACTATACTGTTTAGTTGCAAAACTAATGGGCTAAAGAACTGTTTAGTCAAATGTTGTGAAAATCATGAAAAATTGATTGTTATTGCACTACCTAAAAATGATAAATTGATGTGCTTGAGAGGATATTTCAAAAAGTCCCCGTTCGTACACGCTACTAGTTAACTCGGGCATGTCCCCGGGCCGTGGTAATTGTGGATAGTCGCTATTGTGTTGACAGTCCCACCCAGAAAAGGGTACACATTACCTAAGATTTTCAGAAGTCTACTCATGTGTGCAAAAGGGCCACCACTGAGGTAGTACTGATACAAACCGTGGTACCTAAGTGAGTGAACATGCCACTTATGGTAGTTCGTAAACTAATGAGGCACATTGGTCAGGTAAGGCTCTGTGGCGTCTAAAGTTTCTAAGCATCGATTGAGAAATTTACATTTATATTGTGCATGTTATGTATAAGTTTGTGTCACACCCCGCTAAAGCGGAAACACGAGATTTAACAGGCAAGCGAGTCATAGCAACAGTTTATAAATAACACCATACCAAGTTGTTCAAAAACAAAGTAGTTCATCGACATAACTAAAATTAGAATTCTACACAACGTTCTCAAAACACTTCAAAATCTTGACTTAATCGATCCATGATCATGTATGCTCCCAAAATCCAAACAACTTTACTTAGAACCTGAAAAGCATGGAATAAAACAAAGTCAACTACAAAGAACTGGTGAGTTCACGGATTTTCACATGCATAAAACGTTTCAATACATAAACCAAGTAGTAGCAAACTTATGCGAAATCTTTGCACTTAATAAATGTAAATCCCTCGCGATGTAACACTTGAGACACTACTGAGCCTTACCTGACCAATATGCCCCATTAATTTTCGAACAACCAAAAGTAGCCCGTTCACTACTTAGGTCCCACAGTTCGATAAAGTACTAATTCAGCGGTGGTCC
>NW_020201477.1:0-11284 GCF_001531365.2 Cynara cardunculus var. scolymus
AGAAACACAAAAATACATCGAAAGGAAAAAGGGATTATCATCAAATCACTGAGAGAGAGGATCAACAGAAACCTTTTCACATTGAAACAGTTTCATAAACATTAATTTCATAAAGAACAAAATATAATATGCACCCATTTCATCATACATTTATTTCATAAAGAACAAAATACATTACGTACCCGTTTCATTTTCATCCTACCAACTAAACRGATCAACTTCAATCACAAGACAACATGGATCACCATGAAACTAGATCATGAATCATGAATCAATTAGAGCATCAACATTTTCACCATCATGAACCTATTTCATTAACATGTAAAATATGCCTAGAAGAAGCAAATAAACCATTTTACAATGAAACATTTTCACATTGAAACAGTTTCATGAACATGGATGATTTTTTTCCTCCAACCTCAAATCAAAATTATGATGCTAGAAGCCAAAATGGCTTTTGCCATGATTCTGCAATTCTACTCTTTCGAGGTCTCTCCTTACTGATCATCATGTTTCAACTATCGACCTTCTAAGGGTAGTGTTTTAAACAGTAATTATAAACCTGAGTACTGCTGAACCAAAGACCCTTTACTAATTTGTTGTTTGTTCTACTTTATTGTGAAATATGTTATGTTATATTTCTATGATCACTCGGTCTATTTTGTTGTGACATATGGTTTGCTCATATTATTAGGTGTCGGAATCAATCTTACAAATGTTAGTGTCAAAATAAGCCACAAGTTTTCCAAGGAAGTAGCAAGCAGGTTTGACAATATGGCCGTCCTTGTGGCCATAGAGGTTTGTTGCGATGACTCCAAGCAATTTGTGGTCACTTGAGGGATTAAGGGGATTAGTCGGTACGCATAAAGTAGCCTATTGAAAATTGAGAAGTTGTGACTTGATTGCAGTAGTAGACCTATAAATTTTTTCAAATGATGACACCATTCGACTATAAGAAATAAAGGCATAGATATCTTTTACAAAATTATCATTTGTCTATTGGTCAGTTCTTTGTTTTTCATATGTGAGGTCCGTTGTTCGGGTTTTTTTTACAACAAATTTCAGAAACATAATAAATCAAAAGCTAAAAAACTAAGGAAAATAATACAAACAAGATTTGAACTCGGGTCTAATAGTGAGAGAAAAGTCATGCAAACCAACTCTAACAAGAGAAACTTATATTATTATTATAGTTTCAAAATATATACGATTGTATAGAAAAACAATACGATGATACATTTCACTATCCTATAATTTTCAATAGTTTCCATCTTTTTTTAACAGACGTTAACTTTTTTGTTAAATATTTTTTATTAGAAACATATTATACAAGTATAATAAACCTATAGAAACATAGAAAAACTACACCTCCACCTCTCCATTATCATCGAACGATCATTCAGGGGCTTTATCTGGTGATCCAAATTGCTTCCCTCTCGACGATGAAGCTTATAACTCACCGTCTCACTGGCCGACTTTGGCCCCTGTGTTGAGCTTCTTGTGATCAATGTCACCACTTCTCTCTTCATTTACTGATGACGGATTAGCCGACATTTTTTTACAAAATTTACGAACAAAAGCTCTTGTTTTCATATTTGTCGCTCTTACCTTATTTTTGAATTCACTTTTTAAAAGTTTCTTAAATTTTTTCGTTTCGAATCATATTCCTACAAAAAGAATGAAACAGTGAACTCAACGCCAACATACACATCCATCTCAATGACATGTTGGATCCACGTCCGCCATTAGCCACCATTAAATAAGAATAAGAAGAAATTACGTTTTTTGTCCTTGTACTTTTAATTTTTTGGTTTTCCTCCCTAAGTCATTGCTATTTTCGTCCTCATAATTTACAATTTATTGTTGTTTCGATTTTTCTGGTTTAAATTTTTTACTATTTTGGTCTCTTGTACTTGGATATAAATTAGTCCAGTAACGAAGAGACCAAATTCTAAGATCGATGCGAGTGTAGTCGGAGTGGTGCTATCAGAGTGGCATCTCTCTCGGTCCAGATCTCTCTCTCTCGATCGCTACTTAGCTGCAAATCTCTCTCTCTCTCTCTCTCTCTCATCAATCACCGGTGAGGGGAGGTGGCTGGGAAACACGAGAATGAGAAGGGGCTGCCTCAGTCGATGGTCGTTGTCGGAGAGAGTTTGATAGGGGAAGGAAAGGGGAGGGCACAATTGAGAGATAAAAAATGAGTCGTTGAATTTTCGTTCATCTGTTAATCTTTTAAAAGATTTGTAATCATATAATAATCTACATAATATATTATATGATTTTTAATTTTAATAAAAACATATTTATCTATACTATATTATAAAACATTTGACAAAAACTTTTAAAAACAATTTTTTATACATAAAGTACTGTTTATTGATGCATATTACTTAAAACTCAGGATTACAAATAGAATGTGCGTGAGTACATCTTATTAAAGCTTCATTTTTAAATCGTCTAACTAACTGCAAATAAACATAATCAAATGCATGATATATAAAAAATCTAAAATATAATTAAGATAATTATTGAGTTTTAATATAATATTTAATTATTATCTTAAAAAAAATTATTATATTAAACCAAAAATAAATTATTTCGTTATTAAACTTCNTACATAAAAAGAACTTTTAAATAGTTTATTTTATATTAATATCGTTTTTTTATTTAAAATTTTATAATATCTTCAAATTTATATTTCATTAAAAAATAATTTTTTTTCAAAACCATATAAAATCGCATTATAACATTGATAAACCCAAATTATAAAACAAAAAGTTAAAATTAAGATGTATCTCGTTGCATTGCGTGGATATTTTTTAGTTTTGATGTAAATACCTTTAATTTGATTGGATATAACTGATAAAATTAACAGACATTAATTTTTTAAAATTTTAAAAATCATATTCTTATAATCCTCTTGGCATCTCTTCATGGTGGCCACGTTTAATTATTGAGAAAACCGAAAAGATTTCTTTTTACAAATCACACCTTCAACTTGGAGTAATTCCACTTTAAGTCCCTCATTTTAATTATTATTCTACTTAGATCCTCACACCAGCCTTCTTATAACAATCATCATGTGTTATTATTACAATTTATCATTTTTATGTTTTTATATCATAAACTTCCAACCAAACATGGAGTAAGGAGTGGGATTTAAACAAATCTAACCTCTACTTAAAGAGTAAAACGATCTTTTTCATGAATACCATGACGTCCACTTTATTTTGCAGCTATAGAAATGTGACCAAATCAACGTCATCAATTAATACATGTCTGTTACTTTACTACATTAACTTCACTTCCATTTCCTTTTCTTTTTATATGCTCCATTGTTGAGACTCAAACCGGATCTCGAACTTGTACCGAAAACAATCAAAACCACAAGGATCAAAATTGACAAATTGTCAAAACTATAAGGTAGTGAAAATGAACGATATCCATCCATAAAGAATTCTGTGGTTGTCTTGCCGATCATCAACTTCAACAGTCACAGATTGAAAACCAAAAAGTGAAGTCCATTGAAAGAAGTGATGGAGTTGATTGCAGTGTGTTGTGTTGTTGGAGTAACATCGATAGTTGTGTCATGTGTTTGGAGGGTTTTAAACTGGTTGTGGTTCGAACCAAAGAAGGCGGAGAAGGGTCTAAGAGACCAAGGGCTCGATGGCAGTTGGTACCGGTTCATGTTCGGAGACTTGAAAGAGATGGCTCAGATGACAATCGAAGCCAAATCGAAACCCATGAGTTTATCTCACGATATCGCTCCCCGTGTCTTCCCCTTCTTCCATAAGGCTGTAAATACTCATGGTACGTATCTGTTTTTCTTAGCTTCTCAAATATTTATATAGTTTTTGTGATCCTGGTCCTTGATATGGTTAAGATCGGATTTGACCGGTCAAAATTTAGGTCTATGCGAAAAATAAAGCATAGTTTTGTAAATTTTACAAATAGGCGGCAAACGGGTTCACATATGACCTATATGTTAATATATGAACCCGTGAGTTTCATTCGACTCCTTTGTGAAAAATGGATAAATTGTTAGATTGCAGATGTGGCCCTATTGTTCCGATTCCGATGGTGAGATGAATATTAGCTTTTCGGGAAGTTTTCAAAGTTGCGGGACTTAATCCAACACCTTACGGCACGGGTTGACGACAACCATTCACCACTTGATTCATATATGAACTAATTAACTAATTCATATGTGAATCAGTTAACTAGTTCACATGTGAACTAATTAATTAATTCACATATGAACATAGAGGTCATATATAAATCACATGGGTAAATCTATGAATTTGTTTACCGTCAATTTGTAAAAGTTATGAAACTATTCCTCATCTTTCGCATAACCATGCGAGGAAGAATTGGTGATTTATAGTCAAGCTGTAAATGTTGACCAGATGAAGAACTAGAATCACTTCTTTACTTCTCAAATGAAATTTTCCATATGTGTGTGTGTGTGTTTGTGAATAACAATTATTGTAAGAATGGTAAGAACAAAACTTTTGAATGAGTTGACTTTTTAATCTAATTTTTATTTTCCATCAACTACGTTCATCTGCCTTTTATCTTCATATTTATTTTCACTTTTAGTCACTTTCACGAACTTCTACATGCATTTAATAACTTTCAAATGCATGAATTTGTTAAATTTTCGACTAGTAAATAAAGGTTGTTGAATATATGTGACGGTTTTGTTCTCATGCACCTCCTCATCATAATTCTTTTGTAACCGGAAACCAACCCTATAAGTATCACTACAACAAAATCGGGTTTATAGGACACTCTCAAATTCCAAATATTCTAATAGACCTCTTTATAGGACTTAGTTTATATGACCACAAAAAGTAAAGTGTCATATCTAAAGGTGTTGTAATAAGTTTATATGACATTTTTTGACGTCGTAATAAGTTTTTAAGAACATTTTTAATATAAAGTGTCCAATTATCAATTTATAAAAACAAGTGTTCTATAAAAAATGAGTTTATAGGACACTTTCTCAAAAGTGTCCTATAAAGTTGCTAATGCGACACTTTGTATTAAAAATGTCCTAAAAAACTTGTTAAGACTCCCAAAAGCGTCATATAAACTTATTACAACACCTTTAGATATGACACTTTATATTTTGGTCATATAAATTAAGTCTTATAAAGAGGTCTATTGGGACACTGAGATTGGGGGTGTCCTATAAACTCAATTTTGTTGTAGTGTATATATTTGTAGACATATGTTGTCTTATTGCACACCTTGAAAAACGTCATGGCTTCGCCATAACTCGTGAGGCTCGAGTCTTGACCTTGCTGACACATCATGCCTCACGTCGTTTAGAACCTTGGTTACAATCCATAGTTGTCCGTCTCACTAGTTGAACATATTTTTCTTAACAAATGATTCAAAACATATAGGTAAGAATTGTTTTACGTGGATGGGGCCGAAACCTCTGGTACACATATCTGATCCAGCAATGATACGAGATATCTTTGCTGATTATCATCAATTTCAAAAGGCGAGGGGAGGAAATCCGTTGTTAAAGCTGCTAGCAAGAGGATTATTTGACGCTGAAGCCGATCAATGGGTTAAACATAGAAAAATCATCAATCCAGCCTTTCATGTCGAGAAGCTCAAGGTTTCTTGCTCTTGCTTTCTCTTTAACGTTACAATTACATAACAATATGCCTTTTGAAACGTCGTTTGGATGTGTTCGTGTTGTTTTTGGCAGCATATGGTGCCCGCGTTTTACGTGAGTTGCAGTGAGATGATCCACAAATGGGAAGAGATGCTATCAGAAAAAAGCTCGTGTGAAGTGGACGTGTGGCCTCATCTTCAAACGCTTTCAAGTGACGTAATTTCACGCACGGCATTTGGTAGCAGCTTTGAGGAAGGAAGAAAGATATTTGAACTTCAAACCGAACAAACGGAATTGGTTATGAAAGCTGCACAATCGTTCTACATTCCGGGATTAAGGTAAATTTGTTTCTAAACGATATTTTTAAACTTGGTTATTTTATCGATAGTTGGAGTTTATTGGTATAAAAGGCGTTTTATGCTAATAATATACGATTCGGTAGATTTTTGCCAACGAAAAACAACAGGAGGATGAAAGAGACCGATACCGAAGTGAAGGGTTTGATAAGGAAGATTATCGATAAACGAGTTGTTGCAATGATGGCCGGGGAAGCTAGTAACGATGACCTTTTGGGAATTCTTTTGGATTCCAATTACAAAGAAATGAAACAACACGAGAATAACGGTTCTGGATTAAGCATTGAAGAAATCATCGAAGAATGCAAGCTTTTCTACTTTGCAGGACAAGAGACCACCGGAAACATGCTTGTTTGGACGATGATTTTACTGGGTCAACACACGAATTGGCAGACACGTGCTAGAGCGGAAGTTCTACATGTCTTCGGAGAGAAAAGACCAGATGTTGATGGATTGAATCGCCTGAAAACCGTAAGCTTTTTTCGTACTTTTAACATTACTAGAGTTATCGAGAGCAAAATCCTACATTAATTTCGTTACTTATCCTTACAACAGAATTGGGTTTATACTACAGGACGCCTAAAGTGTTTACGCATTAATAAAGTGTCTTATAGGACTTGATTTTATACGACCGAAAAAAAGGTGTCCATAGTAAATTTATAGCACGTTTTTGGATGTTGTAACAAGTTTTTTAAAGACCTTTTTGAAATAGAGTGTCGTATTAGTTATGTTATGGGACGTTATTTGAATCATATAAACACAAGTGTCCTGTAAAAAGATGAGTTATAAAAGACACTTCTATAAACTTATTGTAACACTTTTAGATAGAACACTTTATTTTTTGATCCTATAAAACCAAGTACCATAAGACACTCTATTAGGATGGTTAAACACTTTAGATGTCCTATAAACCCGATTTATGTTGTATTGTGTATTCTCGATTCATTACATATCCTTAATGTTGATTTGACGTGTCGTCGTTGATAACTACTAATTACGTATCTTTGTTATTCCGTTTTACAGATTAACATGATTTTCAACGAGGTTCTTAGATTATATCCTCCGGTAATAGCACTAAGACGAATGATACATAAGGATACCAAATTAGGGAACTTAAGGTTACGAGCGCAAACCATGATCCAACTAAACATGTTGTTTTTGCACCATGACCATGATATATGGGGTGACGATGCGAACGTGTTTAACCCTGAGAGATTTTCCGAAGGCGTGTCAAAGGTGACTAAGGGACAAACAGTGTATTTTCCGTTTGGAGGGGGCCCACGAATATGCATCGGACAGAATTTTGCAATGCTAGAAGCGAAAATGGCACTTGTCATGATTCTACAGTGCTTTTCGTTCGAGCTCTCTCCATCGTACTCGCATGCTCCGTACACCGTGATTACTCTAAAACCTCAGTATGGGGCTCACTTGATTCTACACAAACTTTAGGTACATTATTATATATTCTGTTTTATTGTGAATTTGAAATACGTTATGTCATGCATAATGTTATCGATATGTTAGTTTTGCTTAACCATTTGATAACAACGAAAGACGTAAGAACATAAACACATACCAGAAATGGATTCAACGTGGTATTGTAATAGATTTTAGTAAAACTAACCCGGAGCACTTGCGTTGGGTGTAGCGAAATTGATCGATGTGTGTAGATCGAAGTCTTCTAAAGCTTTATACAGTTTGCTTCAAAATGTGGCAAGACCAAATATAGATTCATATAGGCAACATCCATTTGATCTCCTTTATTAAAAGGTTATGGAAACTAGAGACTACATTTTTACACATGAAACTTCACAGTAAAACATTGTGAAGGTAAAAAAATTCGAGCATTTACAACAAAAATACATTGTTAAGGTTATCTTCATAGCAGAAACACTGTGAAAGTTACCTTCACAGTGTTCTGTTGTGAAGTTTCAAGTGTAAAAAAAGTGGTCTCATGAAAACACCTTAATCTCACATGATTCCTAGTCTATACATATATGTATATATCTACATATGTATATATAGGGTTAGGTTCACATGAGACCAGTCTGTTTTCGTGAGACCCGTGAGACTACAAAATAACACTTGAAATTTCACAGCAAAATATTGTAAAATTAAAAAAAAAAAAAACTACAAACCTTCACATCAGAACACCTACATTGCTATCACTACTAGAATATTGGGTATTTTCGGTTGATAATTTCCGCCGGAATAATGCCGGCGGACAACAAAAAAGTAAACTTCTGTTGACTTCTGTCATAAAATCACAGGAAAAATTATTCTGGTAATATTTCCGGCGGATTTCTTAATTAATTATTTTAGACTTGTATTTAAATCTAATTACAATGACTTACCGGCGGATTTCCGACGGATATATCTGCCGGTAAATTAATTCATTTTTTTCTTCAAAAAAAACTTAAATATTTTCTTAATTTAATCACGAATTTTTAAATAAACCGGTGGGAAGTTTCCGAAGGCCGGTGTCTGCCGGAATATGATAAAATCCGCCGGAAAATTAATCACCGGCGGCCATATCCGCCGGAAATAACGCACTGTTTGGTAGTGTATTTATCTTTCATTTTTAAATCAAAACTTCTCATTTAATAAACCGACTTTTCAGTTTTTCTAATTATAATTCATTATTGGATTTATACTTACAATAATCATTTTATTTACAAGTTTCTATCTTCAACAATCAATCTAATTAAAAATTATGTTTATTTTATTATTTTTTGTAACTTTTAGATAAAATCTATTTATTTATCTTCTAGATAGGACAAGTATAGAAAGCGAAGATCTGACAGAGGTAAGCATAAATTTGATGCTGGTTGAGTCAGATCCCAGTCAGATTTGGTAAACACACTAACTGCTAACTGAGTCAAAATTAAAAGATTTAAAATGATACTTATAGGGAAAAAAAAACTTCATAAAATTATTACAAATACTTTGGTAGGTTCCTTACCTTTGCAAGGAAAATTCCCATGTTTGACCATTCACAAGGCCTTTTCTTCAAGATATTTATAGAAATAATCCAAATTAAAAGCTGAAAAATAGAAAAGTTAACGAACCTGCAACTTTGTAACTTTTGTTATTGGTTTAGTTTCAAACATAAATAAGGCACACAATACAACGTTATGGTTGTATCTTTGAGAAGCGTAAATTTTTTATCATGACAAAACCATGAAGTGGTCGAACGGATCACCGTATATTTCTATATAGGTCTGTCTAGGGGTGCTTAACAACCCGAACAACCCAACCCAACCCAACACGAAATAACTCAACGAAAATTAACCCGATGTCTAATCGAGTTGTAAAAAAATTGTCAAACCGTAGGTATTGGGTTGATATTGGGTTACTATTATTTGAACCCAACCCAACCCGACGAATCCGATATCCTTTTATTTCTTGGATTTAATATGAATGTTGAATTTCTATTAATATGTATATTAGATAATTACACTATCATGTATGCTCTTCATATACACATATTTTCAATCTATTCACATCTTTATATAACTAATTTGTATATATGTTCAGTAACTGTGAATATATATATATATAAATTAAGAAAAATAACTGAATGTGATATACGTAAGAAGTATGAATAAGTTGTATCAAATGGTTGATGATGAAAAAGAAATTATAAGTAGAGAAATAATATATTCTAGGTTAGAAGAATATTTTAATGTACCAAAATATCAACCCAACTAACCCGAACGGGTTGGGTTGCACTTTGGTTTGGGTTGGGTTGAGTTAAGATTTTTCAAACCGTAAGCATTGGGTTGAGTTGTTCAAATGTCTTTAACCCGATCAACCCAACCCATGAGCACCCCTAGGTCCGCCCATGTAAGACATGTGTCCTTTACATATGTATGGTAAAAATAAAAGTATTATCATAAATAAATTATATGAGGACCGTTTTATTCTTTGCCAGCTCCATTTTTTCCTCAAAATAGCTGAAAACTACAAGACATTTTTTCTTGTGGTTTCTGACATTTTCTGGCACATCCATATGAAATGTGGGCCCACCACAAAAATAAATTGAGATGCCACAACTTGCGGCATCACAAATACATGTATTGACGCACAAAAAAAAAGCCAAAATCACATTTTGCCCATGTTGTGGCAATTCCAACAAGAAGGTAATGGGTTACTCCTACAGCACGTTCTTGTATTAAGGTTCTCGGCTGGGTAGCAAGAGCAACTTACGGCACTGGAAAGGCATATTGTTACTTTACTTACGGCACTGTAAATGTATATTGTTACTTGCGGCACCGTAAGAAAAAATGTCTTTGTGTCGTTAACTTACGGTTTCTTGGCTGTTTTGTGATGGAAAAAAAAGTTCAAAGATGGTTAAAATGTAAAAAAAAAGAAAAATACCCCATGTGATTACTTAAAAGTTAAAGATAATAAGCTGGTAAAAAAATGTTGCCATAAGATGAATTATAAAAGAAAATGAGAGAACGAAAATTCCCTCACATGAGATGCACGTGTGGTCATTTGACGGACCCTCTAACATAAGTAAGAGGTCGTTTACCTAAATACTTATCCAGTAAGCACTTATCGATAAAATTCAACATTATCGATTACTTATCGGACAAGATTTTATTCACTAAAACGTATCGTATGCAATAATTTGTCCCGGTAAGCGCTAACCATGGTAAGAGTCATCGTCCTCACTTACCGGATAAGACTTTCGATTCTTGTCTTTGCTCTTACCAGGTAAGATTTTTAGTCCTTCTCATATTCATCTGGTAAAGTAGAGTGAATTGGTAAGCACTTACCCGAATAAGCGTTTGGTAAACGGCACCTAAGTGTCAAGGACCAAATCCCAAACAAATTTAAAAATGCATGAAATATTTGAAAATTTTGAAACTTTAAGAACAAAATTCAAAATTTTCAACAAACCATAAAGATAGGAAAGGAAAATAAATCTTTATTTTATTTTATTTTATTAGAAGGATGTTTTTATAATATAGCGAGATGTATCTTAATTTTAATGTTTTGTTTTATTATTTATGTATGATGATATAATACGGTTTTTAGTGGTTTTGAGAATACAATAATGTTTTTTTTATTTTTTGGATAAAATATAAATTTAAATATATCATAAAAATATGGAAAAAGAATATATCGGTATTAATATCAAATTTACTATTTAAATTTCTAGTTTTTTGTGTAATTTATTTAATTCAATATTTTATTTATTATTTAATTTTATTTTTTCCAAGTCTTATCCAAATAATATCTTAATCATTGCCAGTTTTGTGTTTTTTTTCACATCAAATTAACATCC
>NW_020201477.1:11692-12977 GCF_001531365.2 Cynara cardunculus var. scolymus
TGTTATATATATATATATATATATATATATATATATATATATATATATAATAATTCTGTATGCAACTAACTTGGTCAAAATAAGCCAAGTGGATCGTAGATAGGAAAAGAGAAGGAACTCCCTCATGCCCATCAGCACATGCCCTATTAATTATCTGAATGACATTTAAATAAGCATTCAAAATAAGACGTCTTGAAAGATGAGATGATCGACAAAACATAGACACATTACATTGTCTCAAAACGATCCACGTTTTCCGTCAACCTTTTCCTCTTTATGTTCTTAGTTTTTAGTTATATGAAAACATTAAAAATTACCAAATGGTCTTTGACTTAGCGGTATCGTAGTCTTTGGCTTTCCAGAAAATCAGGGGTTCAAACTTCACCAAATGTGAGGAGGATGTGTGAGTTTATTTATTACATTTGTCATATATAAATATCATATACTTCAAAAAAAACATTAAACATTGTCTTCAAGGTTTTATCATTTACGTATAGAACGTAAGTAAGATGCTCTCCAATAGATTTAAACAAGCATAATCTTTATATTTTTACCAACTAATAATTTTTCTCTTAATTAATTTATTCCTGTTCCAAACTCTTAAACGTTTATGCATTAATTAATTACTAGAAGCGTACTCGCGCAATACAGCGAGATACATCGTGATTTTAATATTTCATTTTATTCTTTATCTCAGTCGATATTATAATATGACTTTATGTGATTTTAAGAAAGCGATGGTGTTTTTATTTTTGAATAAAATATATGTTTGAAGATATCATAAAAATTTGACAAAAATATATCGATATTAGTATCA
Source organism: Cynara cardunculus var. scolymus (assembly GCF_001531365.2). Classification (NCBI taxonomy): domain Eukaryota; kingdom Viridiplantae; phylum Streptophyta; class Magnoliopsida; order Asterales; family Asteraceae; genus Cynara; species Cynara cardunculus. The sequence continues at coordinate 12,510 of NW_020201477.1, forward strand.
AATTAACTATTTGAAATTCCTTATTTTTTTGTGTAATTTTTTAATTCAATTTTTTTTAATTTATGTACAATAACGAAGTAATTTATATTTGGTTTAATAATATAAATTTTTTAAAAGATAATAAGTATTTATTTTGTTGGAACTCGATAATTATTCTAATTATATTTTAGATTTTTTATATTTTAAAATGAGATGTTCATCCCCTATTTGATTATGTTTATCCGCAGTTATTTATATGAATTCAAACATCGAGCTTTAATAAGTTGTACTTATGCATAATTACTTGTAATCTTGAATTTTAAGTAATATGCATCAATATACAGTACTTAATGCATAACAAAAATATATCGATATTCGTATCAAATTAACTATTTAAAATTTCTCATTTTTTGTATAATTTTTTAATTTAATTTTTTATTATAATTTAATTTAGATACAATAACGAAGTAATTTATATTTGGTTTAATA
>NW_020201477.1:14666-17708 GCF_001531365.2 Cynara cardunculus var. scolymus
GTTTTAGCCAAATGCTTTATAAGAAAGTATAGATAATATATATTTTTTTATATAATTTAATTTAAGTTTAATAATAAAACAATTTATTTTTGGTTTAATATTATAAATTTTATAATGATAATAATTAAGTATTCTGTTAGAATTTAATGATTATACTAATTATATTTTAGATTTTAAATATTTAAAATGAGATGTTTATCCTGTATTTGATTGTGTTTATCTGCAGTTAGTTACACGAATTAAGATATGAGATGAAATCGGATAGGGATGAACGGGTTTAAGAGTTTTTAAGAGTTTTAGCCAAATTCTTTATAAGATAGTATAGATAGTTTTCCAAATCTAGTTAAATTATTAATTAATAAATTAATATTAATTCATAATTAAAAAGCAATATTAATTAGTAATAATCAGGAGGATAATTTAAAGAAGGTGACAAGAAACTCTTGTGACATTAAAAACGGGTTTTTTTATTTTTAGAAAAGTTCAAAAACTAAACTAATTTATAATTATCCAACAATGTTTTAATTTTTTTTTTGATTGACCTGAATATCCAGTTTGCTATGCGAGCCGACTAATCTCAAGGTGACCCCACCTGCTTTGATTTGCATGTAGCCCAAAGTCACTGCATTTAAAATCTGAGACCTCCAGATATTTTTAACACTTTGATCTTCGAAGTTCAAACTCAAACCAATCAAACATCACTCTTAAATTTAAAAAGGTATTTAAATAATATAAATAATGCAAATTCAAAAAGGAAGTGTGAACATAAGTTGTCTTGGATGGCTAACCCTAACCACTCTCAATCCCATCCTGAATTTCCTCCTGATAACAAGTGACTTAGTCAACTCTTTCACCAATTCATTATGAATAAATGTATGCTATAAATAGAAACCACAACATTCATTCACTCATATTCATTTCCAAAAATGGCCTCTATCTCCAAACCAGGACTTGCCTTGGCTCTCATCGTCATCATCGTCGTTAGCTCATCTTCGTACACCGTCACAACGGTTGACGCCCGAAGCCCATATAACCGTGTTCGAAAACTAGGTTCATTTTTTTCTTCTGCTCAAACATCAAATGTTTAAACCGTGTTTTTTGGGTTCTGTTTGGTAAATAACGAGCTAGTTTTTGAAAAGTTACATCATACAGCTTATTGGGTTTTCTTTTTCACTTATGTCTCTGTGTAAGGTTACGTTTTTTTTAAAGTATGAAACATTAGGCATAATGCAGTCAAACGTAACCTTATGTCTTCTTTTTTATTTAGAATTCGTTATCATCGTCTTTTAGTAACAAAAGTTTGAGCTACTAAATAATTGTTTGAATTTGATATAAATTGCAGCCACGGATTGCGATTCGCCAATACAAGGAGAAATACCTGGGTGTGGTGGTGGAGGCGGAAGTGGTGGATCATCGAGACCCAGACCAAGACCAAGACCAAGTGGTCCGACACCGGGTGCAAGTCGTTGCAGGAAGGGTTGTTGTGGAAGGAACAAGCTTGGAGACTGCGTTTGTTGCGAGTAGGATGCTACACCATTTGGCTTAGCAAATACCAATTATACCTACAACTTGAGCTTCAACTTGTTTCTAGTCAATTCTTGGTCCAAAGACCTAATTTTCTTGTTGCATTTTGATCCTTTGGAAATTGAATAAATTTAATCCATTGCCCAACTTTGAAATCTTGATTTTGTTATATATCGATTCTCAATCGTCATATTTTTTTACTAATATCTCATTAGACCTGCACACAGGACCTGCTTTGCTCTGGATTCTTGACTTGATTTTCTTCCCTTTTCGTTATAGTTGATTTAAGGTTTATGTGCTTTCCCATTTGCTAATATGCATGTCTTGGTTCCTCGTTGGTATTTCCTCTATGTTTATGGTTTGATTTGTTGCTCATTGCTTATAATATTACCAAGCTTGATGATATCCTCTTATTGTTCGATGAAATGTTACAAACACAATCTCCTGAACATTCTTGTACGTTTAATTTAAAAAACTGACAACTTGATTACACAACTTGATTCTTGATCTTAAAAGTACTTTCACTTGTTTTCTCTGTGTTTAGGTGACATTTATGTCTTAGTGATGGTAATTACAATTTATTGATACATAATGGTTAATAGAAAGCATCTAAAATAATAGAGGAAAGAGATTATGTAATATGTGATAAGCTTACATGATTTGCTAGCAAATATATATTTACCAATGCTAGTAATTTGTTGCATATTTACGTTGATAGTTAAAAAATAATGTATCGGTAGCACATGGTGGTTTCTTTTATTTAAATCATCGGCTCCTTGAAAGATGGTGTGAAAAATATTATATAGTAAATGAAAAATGTGAGGCACCATATAATGATCATGGATCGATTCGATTTAGCCTTATTTAGTTTAGGATTGGATTCTGATAAAAAAAAAAAAAGTTAAGGCTAGAAGCGTAAGAATGAGTCTCGACTCTTGGATGCAGATTAGGATGAGATGCATCAGATCAAGTCTCGTATCAAACACGATTTATGAATAAGTTTAAAATTAAAGATGATCGATGGTTCAGATCTTTTCTTACCTTTAACTCTCATTTTTCACGCGATTATTCGTGATTTAGTTTATAGGTTTATAAATATAGTAAGAAAAAGAAAGTTAATGGAGAAAGTGAGGGAGAGTGTACCCATACTCTTAAGTGCATTTACATTCATGAACCTCTCAACTTTGATGCACCGTTTTTCTCTCATTGTCACATCAGTTTTCACGTTCATCCACATGTCATAAATCTTTCACTCACGGTCCATCCATAGTTTAATTATATAATAAAAAAAGGGGTGGGCTAATGGCACCTCATCTCATTGCTAAGGGCACCCCCTAATTAGGTTTCCAATTATTATTTTTATGAGTTTTTGTGTTTTTTTTGTCTTTTTGTCCTTTTTGTTATTATTAATTTTTATTTTATTATTATTTAAAGAAAATTATTAATTAATATATATTATTTATTTTATTTTCTTTTTTTATTTATTTATATTATATTTTAATTAATATAAATTATTAA
>NW_020201477.1:20718-46888 GCF_001531365.2 Cynara cardunculus var. scolymus
TGTAAAATGAAATATTTAAAACCAAAGGTTGTAAAGTAAATTAATTAACTAATTACAGGGGTATAAAGTGTAAATTTAAAATTAAAATTTTAAAAAATTTGCTGAATTTGAAAGTGTGAGTGAGGAAAAGATCGTTAGGGGAGGGGAATATCAACCCATATATATATATATATATATATGTATATATATATTTATATATGAAGTAATTTGTAAATAATATATAATAAATTAATATAATAGAAAAATATAAAATAATATATATTTTTTAAATATAAATATATAAAATAAAATTAATAAAATAATTATTGATGTGATGTTAATGAAAAAAGTTAAAAGGGTACAAATTTCAAAAAAAGTCACACCCTTACTAAAGGGGTGCCATTAATAATAAATAAAATATTTTACATTCACGTTAAAAAAATAAAGTGTTTACAGCTCATAATATTATATATATATATATATATGTATATATATATATACATATACTCAAAAACGTAAATCTCACAAACGTACCAACATAAAAAATTGAGATAATAACCATTTGGTAGTTAATCGTCAATCCTAATGTGTATATATGATATATGCATGCTTCCCTTCAAGTCCAAAAAAAAAGTACCAACTTTACTGTTTCTGTGTGGATTATCAGTAACCACTATATAGCTTGGAAAGAGTGGTTTGTGTGCATTATCAGTAACCACATTTTAAAAAATGTTTGATTTAAAATGAAATTACATATCAAAAGAAGAATTTTTAAGATTAAAAATGAAAATAAAGTAAAGGAATACAAAAAAGATGCAAAATAAGGTAATAATATATAAAATAATATGTAAATAAATAAATATAATAAAATAAATATAAAAATCTAATAATATATATATATATATATAANCAAAAAATGAGGAATTTCAAATGGTTAATTTGATACTAATATCGATATATTTTTGTCAAATTTTTATGATATCGTCAAACATATATTTTATTCAAAAACAAAAACATTATCGCTTTTTCAAAATCACATAAAGCTATATTATAACATCGACTGAGATAAAGAATAAAATGAAATACTAAAAACATGATGTATCACGCTGCATTGCGCGAGTACGCTTCTAGTAAACTGTAATATATAAAATCAAAAATATAAAATAATAATATAACATGAAATAATAAAATAATATATATTTTAAATATAAATATATAAAATAAAACAAAATTAATAAAATATAAATATATAATTAATTGAGTTGATGTTTATGATAAAAAAATGATTGACACAAAATTTAAAACAATCAACACCCTCTCTAAAGGGGTGCCATTAGCACCCCCTAAAAAAATTTAAGAATATAATTAAAAATTACAATAATTAAAGTCATAATAATAAAAAATAAAAAATAATTAAAAACTATAATAAATAAAAGCGATATTTTTTTAAAAACGAAAATGATTACGATAATAAAATCTATTTCATACTTTGATAAATCTTTCTCGAATTAAAATATTAATTTATTTACATCTTCATAAACCTTTTTTCAAATATGAATTAAAATATTAATTTATTATAATTAAAAAATGTAATTAAAGGGCTCATAAAGTAATGAAGCGATTTGCCATATTATCAACTCTATTTTTTCAACTCAATCATTGTATATATGTTTTTGTAGCGTTTTAGGATTTTAATCTTTTCATCAACTCAGAGATTCTTGATTCTCAACTTGCAAATAAATAAATGAATTCTATATGTTACTTTTATCATTTTAAGACATTTTTGATACTCTGATATTATATACAGTATGAACTTTTATATTTTGTTTTTACTTATTACTTGTTTAGTTGATTTATAGCTTGGATACTTATATGTGTAACATGGTAACAAAAAAGATTGAAACTAAAAGTTGTTATGTAACTTTAAAAGAAATTTGAAAATAATTAGGGAAGCACTTGAATCTTCAACCTATTTTATTGCATCAGAAAAACACCATTGTTTTTTTTTTTTTGGTATTCATGGGTTTCTCAAAAGTTTACATGCACCGACTAATCATTTGGGCAATAATAAAGGGTCTGGAGTCATCACATGTGAACCTCCATGACTGTAAGGGATTTGACAAAGTTTGGATTCGAACCTAGAAAAGATGAGAGAAAACACCATTGTTGCTTGGAAACCACAATAATGAAACTGCATCCCAATTATCGAATAGCAGGTTTCCTAGTTATTTTTGTGTAAACGGGAATCATCCAAAAGTGGGGAAAAAAAAAGTACAAAAAGGTTCAAATAAGAAAGGTAAAAAAAAGTGGAGATAAATAATTCATATGTGAATTAATGGTAGAAGAAAAAGTAAGTATACATATGCATTGTTGAAATAGATTTTTTTCGAGTTTACCAATGATTCACGTATGAATCATTTATTCATACGTTATCAATCTTTTTGTCTTTCTTATTTGAATCTTTCCCATCAGAAGTATATTATTATTAATTGCAAAAAAAATTAGTACAAACCTTCAATGGTAATTTAAAAGAGAAGAAAATATGGAAAACAAATAATGTTGTACATCAAATCAATGGTACAAAAGTCCCAAATACAACCAATCTACCATAAGATTACTGAATCGGAACAAAGAAGTTATGACGTACCAAACGTACCCAATATATCCTATTACAGTGTACAAGGAGAACAAATAGTTGTAAATGCATGAAGATGGTTAGCTTGCTTTTCCTGTTGAACCAAATAAATCCAACTTCTCTGCAACCACAGCTTTCATGGCTATCTTAGCAGCCGCTATGACACCGACAAGGTCTGTCTGAGGGGTTTTCAGGCTGTCCATGTACGCCTTCCGTACTTCCGTGTTTACGTTGAACTTCCTAACTCCAAGCTCTATGCATTTCTGTAATCATGAAGAAAAGTACCGTATTATGATATAGGTTTAAGCACGTTTGATTTGACACATAATTTAATGGAAATGTCTAACTAGTAGTTAACTATTTAAATCCCCCTTATGGCGTAATTGCAGACGAGGGTAGATGAGGGTTTGAGCACCGGTGGATACAGGAATTTTGGGCACTGGGGTTGGACTTTGATTAACATAATATAAAGATATAATACAAGTTTAATTCAAAAGGTATAGAAATAAGAAAACAACTTACAATCTACAAATGTTGTCTACAAGTTTTCATCTTTTTAAAGTGATTTATCAAAATATTCATTCGTAACATTTGGCAAGTAAAGAAAAAGCATTGGAAGTTCAAAAATTTATCAAATTTTAAAGTTTCTAGTGGGGTCGGGAGCTGTGGGATAAAATAATTTCGGAAAGTAAAAATATGATTAAAGGGTTGACTGGGGTCGGTTAACACAACCCTCTACTAGGTGGATCCGCCCCCTGGGTTCGAGTTTGCCAGCCGCAGTTTGGAAGTTACAACTCCTTTGGGGATTGGGCTCCTAAGCCTGCCACCTAGCGGGCTGCTGTGTACCTAATTTACCATTTACATTTAGACTATGCTCTTGGGGAGGGACAGACTCATGGGTTGCTGGTTACAAACCCTTTTGCAGAAAATGAATGTCGCTAATATTTTGTAATTATGACAATGGTCAAACAGGCATGTTTAGCTGGAAAATTAGACCGAAAGATAATATGGTAAATCTGGAAATGAGAACTGCTGTACCATTTTATCGTTGGAGGGAGTACTCTAATAATGATAAGTACCTGGACAAGTTCTTTAGGCAATCCGGAGGCTCCATGAAGAACGAGAAAGACTCCACTCTTTGAAGCCAAGTTATAGAGGTTCTGGTTGCAAATATAAAAGTTATTTGATAAGCAAATTAAATGTAGTTGATTATACTTGAGAAAAAACAGATACGATTTCTCAACACAGATTCAATGTAAATATAATTGAAACTCTACCTTAAGCAACTCAAGCCGAAGCTCTGGCCCACTTGCAGGGTACTTCCCATGAACATTACCGATACACACTGCCAGGGCATCAATACCAGTCTCATCAATGAATTCTTGAGCCTGCAATTCATATGGAGCAAGAATAAAGATCATACCACGAGTTCATATTATAGTAAACCTAACTAACTCAGTATATCCCACCCAGAGGTAGGGTCCAGGATGAGTATGTTGAATGTGGACCTTACCTCTGTCTCAAAAGACAGTGAGCTTGTTTCCAAGAAGATCTCCAGCTTGAAAAACGGTTAAAGTAAATACAATAAAAACTTCCAAACACATCTATAAGCTATAGATTTGCCAAAAAAAATTGGGGGACACAATCATAGATGAAAGCAAAGAGTTCACCTAGCTACAAAGTACACAGACACCAAAGAAGCTTCCTATTACTATAAAAAGATACCCTACCCCCCTCCCTCCCAAACCCACAGTACCCTCTAACCCGCAGCCTCCAAGAACTCCTATCTGAGATCATTCCCCCATAAAGCAAATTTAAGGACAGAAGTACCTGATCTACATCAGTCAACTTTGCCTCATAGTCTTCTACAGTCAAATCATCTTCTGTTCCAGATAATCTGCCTAACTCAGCTTCCACCGTCATACCCTTTGCATGTGCCAAAGACGAAACATATTTTGTGTATGAGATATTCTCCCTGAAGGGTAGGTGTGAACCGTCTACCATGACCGAGTCAACTCCCTGCGTATGGATTCAGAAATTCAATAATAAACATAAAGCCCTTGAGAAGATGATTCTTAATGCTGACAAATGTAATAACTGTAGTATACAGAACTGGAGAAAGAATTTGCCACTACCGGGAAGTAAATTTAAACAGCTGAACTTACCAACTCAAGAACTTCCATTAGTTCTTGCTTGGAACTACCATGATCAAAATGCACAGTAATAGGCACCTGCAGAATATATATGATAAGATTTATTAATAACCATGTAGCCTCCTTTATCTCTTAGGGGCTGATTGTTTTTTGTTTAATCGGCTTATTCGATGTTTTTTTTTATTTGTTTTACAACATTGGAGATCGTATATGTTGGTACAGTTGACTGGACCAATGTGTTTTGCATATACTTCGTTTGTTAAAAGCTTATTTGGCTACCATTATAATTCTTCAACTCAGTGATATGAACGCATCATATGTTCCTTTATACCTTATTTACCTTCAGTATTCATCTACAAATCCATTTGAGGATGTTAAAGGTGTAAGGACTTCCTGTGAGATGGTGGTAATTAACAGTAACAAAGACATGAGTTATCATAAAAAAAATTAAAGGGTAAAATGATCATCCCTCATTCAGACAGTTTATTCAGTCCAACAAACAAACAGCAATTTAGCTTAATCCATACAGACAAAAACAACAAAACAGTCCCTTGGAAATAAAAGGAATTGCCATCTATACTGTTAAAATGCTCAGAACACCTTTGCATGGGATTTATGTAAAATGTAAAGAATAAGCTTGAGATATAAGTAGCTGTATGCATTTTGGTAAAGATGTTAGGAATTGGACTTGTCATTATGATGGTTTGATGCAATGATAAATGAGAATAAGATGAATCATCAGGAAAAAAAGAGAACCGGAAAAATAATAAAAGAATAAACCAAAATCACACGCAAGGTGTTAAAAGATGAGGTCTTGAACTACAAAAAGGAATAAGCACTGATAAACACATTATAGCAGTTCGATAAAGGTAAGAAGTAAAAACAGAAAAAGGTAGAAAAACATAATAGGCAAATAACTGTAGGATGTTCCAAATTTTTATCGACCTACGCAAAGTGGCAAATAGATGAACAATAATTTTTCATCAAAGTGATGCTTCTTTTTTGAGTCAAATTGCCAGAACTCACAAAGTAACACAGCAATACTAAAATACCAGGACAGGCTTGGACAGGAATAAAAGCAACATCATGTATCTCAAGATATTCAGAATCCACTGAGAATGTATCTAATGCCTAACACCAAGCAAGACTATTTAAACGAATCACATGTACTTCAGTTTTGTTTGAATAATCTTCATTCCAGCCATCACTCTGAGTCTGCTCCCTGTGTGTCCTTTCAGTTTCAGATGGTTTCATAATTCAGGCTTACAGTGCACGACACACAAGCCACCAAATTTCAATTTCCAACCATCCCTTCCACTTTTCTACAAGGGCTCCTTACTAGAAAAGAGGATCGGCGGATTACCAACCAGCAAAAATTTGTGATCCATCCTTTCTGAAGACCATGACAGCATGTATTAACATTATGCGGGTCTGGGAACAAAGTCAGTTATGTAATTGCTAATTTAAACAAGGCTAAAGCTCTGTCAAGCACTAGTTCTTAAACAGTTGAAAGTCATATCTTTTTCTTTTTCCATTAAATAATTTCCCTCCAAAACTTTCGTTCAGAAAACTTACAGTTGCTTCTTCAGCAGCAGAGATGCAGCATGCCACCAATGGTGTCCCTCCTTGTTTTAAAGCACTAGGATGGATCTGTTGGAAAACAAGGTTATAGTTATCTGCAAGGTATTTTATGAATTACAAGGCTAAAATGATCACTGCAGTTTTAGTTATAAATACTTATTACAAAGAGGATAGAAAAATATGCAATGATGTTTACAGTTTATATTATTTCCAAACGAACTTTCATTCAATTTTGCTATGAACAAATGGCAATTCAGATCCTTATAGTTTAACAGCTTTTGAGTTGTTCACTCTGCTCTAATTTGATGCACACAACATTTTGTTGCAGTATCATAAATGTAGTTGTTACAAGCATAACTAGGGGTGCTGCATTGAGAAATGAAGTTCTTAAATATTTTTATTGAAGTTTGCAATATTTTTATATATAGAAAATGCAACAAAAAACTCACACACCCTCCTCACTTTTGGTGAGGTTCTTGCATATTATTTTGAAGTCATGAAACGGTAAACCAATGGTATACGTCCCAAAAAGAGAAGAAAAAGGACCCAAAGAATCCGAAAATCCAGTAACCTATCTTCCTTGTTTCTACGTCTTGCATATAGTTCTAGTTTATGTTTCTTTCTTTTCCTTATGTTTCTTCTGTGTTGCGTACTTCTCTTTCCTCAAGTTTAATAGTAATTCTAGTTGTATCAAACCCCATCTTTTTCTTAGCACATCTAATACTCAACGGATGCCCAGGAGCTACGTCAGACTAAGTGGAACACTAGATATTGCTACGTAGAACACTTATAACTTACAAAGAACGAAAGCACATCTTTGTATTTTATTAGTTTGTGCTGACATATGAGGGATCTGAGGATGGACATGGCGACCCTATACATTTCCGAGGACATGGCCTCTGATAAGAGATCTTGTAGCATGACTAGGATAGCAGGCTAGGGTGTAGGGGCTTGTAGATAGCATGGATGGGAGGGTTAGAGAGTGGTCAGATATGTTACCAGTGTCCTATGTTCGATAAGGAGCTATGTAGTGTCTTGTACCTTTTCTATGTTGCACTATACTCACTTATTTCTATATGTTGCATACTTTTATTTAGTATTACTTCTGTTCAAAGATCATCGTTTCAATCACTTCAAACTTTTCCCAAATCTTTTTGGCAAGCTTTTTGATTTTCTCAAGTCAAAAAAATTTCAGCCAGACCTTTTTCCTAGCTGTGGGTCTTATCGGAAACACCCGCTCTACTCTTTGAAGTAGAGGACAGGACTGCATACATCACAGCCTCCCCAGACCCTACTTCCGAGTGGGATATGCTGGGTTAGTTTGGTTTGGTTTCTGACATATGAGGGGATCCTCCACCTTTTATGGGATTCTCCACTCCTCCAAGCAAGTCTCTACGTCAAAAACTTTCTAAGTTCTCCTAAATATGTCCTAGCATGCAACATAAAGCTTCTAAATCATACAAGAGAGAGATAGTTCATTATAAAGAACACTAGACTACCCTAGAGTATTGTGGTGTCTTGTATGATGTTCTTGACTTTTTCCTGGAGAATGTTTTGTCGGTGAACCATTAAGCACATACCCTCGTCTGAACGACACCTATCTGGTGTCTCCCAACTCAAAGAGTCTGATCCATGACACTAGGTACGTCTTTTGTACTAGAAAAGTGCAAGAAAGTCATATATACAACATATGGCATTGATGAATATGATGATGAAAATGGTAAAGGCAGATCAGAAGTATTGCCCAGCTTTAGAGAAATCAATGTCCCTGAAATTTAGACAAATTGAAGTTAATGTAAAGCTTCTAGACAGACTATCCAAAACCTGCAAAATAGCAGGACTCTTTTTCTCTTCTGCTGCAGCAATAACTGCTTCAACCCCTTCAAGGTTATACACATTGAATGCTCCAACAGCATATCCTCCCCTTTCTGCTTCCTATATATTATAATATACAAACACATACCCAAATCAGGACAACAACTCGGTAAAGAAAAGAAAACAAAAAACATTATGGTTCTTGTGTAAATGGCCTTACAGCAAGCAGCTCCTTAGTTGAAGAAAGTCTGACTGGGCGCGCCCAACATTTTACCACTTCGGCCAGGGCGTTACTGTCACCAACATTTCCTAAAGTACCGTATGTTTGAGAAGTGTGGCATCGAAGATAATATTGCAACAAACTTAATGCAAATCAGGATCTTTTGAATTAAGCATACCTGGAAAAACAATGTAGGGAACTCCTGGATGCCTACTTTCTGGGCCCAACTGCCACAAAGGAACACCAGCCAGTGCTTGTCCAACTATTTTGGCACGTTTTGCTTCTAAAGCCTTCGTAGCAATATCTGATGAGGTGATTCCACCCTATGAAAAGAGAGACTGGTTAATAAAAGGCACAATGTATTAGAGTTTCAGCCTCTATCACTTGTTCTGGTGCATAATTATGTTCTAAAAGTCCAAAGACAGGTCCACTCATATTATGATTAACCGTTTTTACAGTAGAAAACCAACTACTATGTAAATCTCAATCAGAGAGGTGACATTGTGTATATAGCAGGTAACTGAAGTGACATTACGCATCGTAATATGGTGGTAACAATGCTCTGGACAGAATAATGATTCACATTTCCACTTCAAAGTAATGACTATTAAAACCAATGTACTACCCGAGTACAGATGCAACATCACTGCTGGACATGCATGTTTCAGCGTTCCTGTAATAAGATGACAATGATGACTAACATGACAATGTCACAATGATGATGACTTTGATGAAGATGATAATGGCATACACAAAAAGATAATGCATTCTTTCTGGTCATGCAATCTCATAAACTCTACCTAATTTTTTTTCCGTTGATGTGCAATTTTGGGAATTTACCCCATTTATAGATGATATACATGTGAGCTCCACTCACTTGTCCAGGGCTTTGCAATAAGAAATAATGTTTTGTGGCACATTTTGGGGAAGCTACAGGAACTAGCTTACTGATCAGATTGTCAAAACCTGTATTACCCATGCTGCATACCTATACTATCTAGTGCAGATTCTTCTAGCTATTTAATTAAAGCTGCCTCATCCTAAAGATTAACTAATGGAAACTCAGAATGTGTTCAGTTAGTAACTGGAGGCCAATTGTGAAATTGCTGAAAGTTGGCAGGCATAGAGGACTAGGAGTTCAATTACGAAATAAGCTGACGAGGTTTGACAACTGATTCATGTATAGATTTGATCTCATTTGTTAGATGCAGTGGGTCACACATAGCAGAGTAACAGAGTTAGATGCATATTCACTGATTCAGTCTGAGAAATATGCAAGATCCTCATGACCACTTCCGCACCTACATGTTAATAGAGGTAGCGTAACCATAAGCCGCACAAGATATCTTTGGTTGTCTGACTTCGCTAGACAGTATTGAAAAAACTATGACTGTCCATTAGCATGAGTAATTCATGTTCCAAATATCCAAAGAGCATTTTCCTGTATCCTCACCAATGGTATAACACTGTCTATGCAAAAACTATTTATAATCCTTCAAGTTGAATTGAATCTATTCAGATAATTTATATTTTAAGTTACTCGATATTCAGGATCTTTGCAAGTATCCCTATGATAGAGATGCATTATCTCCACAAGTTTATGGGATAATATCAGTTAATATCTACTGAATATTATAGCTACCAGTTTAGAGCAAAATTCACTTTTAGAATGGAGATAACTAAACTGTTTAACTTCACCTTTGCAAGAATGTAGCGTGGACTTGTCTTTATCCTTCTAACTACTTCCACCAGCCCAGAGCTCACCTTGAAGTTGATATCCAGACTCTCAGAAGGAGCTGAATTTTCATGAAGAATAGTCAGCACTTGTCCTTATTTGTGATGGTTCTAAACACATTTCAAAGGCAAGGGCATAGGGAAACAGGAATAATCAATCCACATCTCTGAAATTTGATTGGGTCTGAGCTAGATGACAAAACGTAAGATACTCACTCTTTCCTGTAATAAGTTCCCGACTGGACATCACTAGAGTGTCTTTACAGGTCTTGAGGTAAACATCTGCCATCTCAGCTGCACGACTGATTTCCTCCTCTCTCTCTTGTGGTGACTTCATCGCAAGTTTTTCAACAGAAACCTATAGAAGAACATGAAAGACCAAACATAACATGTGTTAAGATAACACAAACATGCATGGTATCTATTCCGTACTAAAAGGTTGCAACCTAATTTGCAACATCTGTATTTTTTTATCATAAAAATTACAGTATGTCCATTACATATGAAGTAATTACATATGAAGTAAAAACGTAGCCTCTCAATCACCTCAATGCTTCTAAGAATATGATCACATTGTAACTTCAGCTCTTCAACCTGTGAACCTCAGAGATAATAGTAATAGATAATGTCACTAGATGTCAGAAGAAAACTAAAAGTTTACATGGAGAAGGAACATTAATTCCCTGAAGATTTAACCTGCTTGGTGGTTTTTGGGACATATGAACCCACAACAATAAGTCCACCACTCCTTCCTTTGCCGATTCCAAGATCACTAGGCAAGATTGGAGCTTTTGCTGTAATTCCAATCCGAGCAGAAACAAAACTAGCAGCAGTACGACACAAATATCGTTTTCCCTTCAATTCTGCCTGTCAGTGAAACACAAACCAATAGATGACTTTTTCAGCATTTCCCACAGATTTTTTTTTAGAAAGCTACGAGAAATCACACAACGGAGAACATAATGAACTTTCATGCACCTGAATCATACCAGCTGCAAAAACAGCCATATCTCTATCACTAGCTGCGTTAACTATACATGTTGAACCCTGTTTTAACCAGCAAAAAGATCACATTCAGTACTTCGATGATTACTAAAATACTGGAAGAGCCCAGCCTCCCAGGAGGTCATGGGTTCAAACCTCACCAAAGGTGACGAGTGTGAGTGAGTATTTGCTGTATATAAGTATCACATACTTCCCGAAAAAAGATATTGTATGAAACGTACTGAATAAGTTTGTGTTAATCAGGTAAATAACACTGATTGAAGGTCATCCAAAACACCTCTAGTCATCTTTAAACTAGAGGCTTGACTGCATATTTACATAAATATATGATGTAGAATGTTCCTGTTCATTACTGTAAAGTTTTTAGATTAACCAAGTCACTGAAGAGACCCAACTCAGTCCTTATGTTGTTAACTGTCTGAGCATGCATGATTGATATCATAACCCAATAAACTAGCAACCACGGGAGTGCATCATGAACACTCAACGTTCACACTGTAAGGAATGCTCGATATTCAACAAAAATTTAGTAAACAGGGAGGAAGAAATCAATCATTGTGTTTGACCTATATGGGAAGAGAGAGAGGTTAATAGTTTGGTGGTAAAGGCTCTCCCTCCATAAGTTCAAGACTCTACACATTTTTGTCAGGCTCTAATGATCATTCACCAGTCCCATCAACCCTTCCCATTGATCATCTCTGGCCCCACACCAGAAAACTGTGAGGAACATTACGTGTACACATACCAAACCATACGTAGCATGTCGAAATTAATAGAGGATCCCATATAATCTTCTTACAAGTATTCAAAGTACAGATCATCACATATACGAGTCAACTCTTTATGTGTACTAAAGACCTAGAAAAACATAATTAGAAGAAAATATTACTTGTCTCGTGATTAGACTCCCAACTTTTAGTTGAACTTCTGACCCTAGAACTATCCTAATTCAAGTTTTACATTGATGCTATTAGTTTATTTGGCTCATAAATGTAATACTCCCGCCGTCCCAAAAAAAGTGACTAGATTACTATTTTAGTTTGTCCCAAAATCAGTGTCCACTTTCAAAAGTAAATGTCTACTTTCCCATTCTACCCTTGGTTATGAGATGGAGAAAATTTCTCTCCATAATAAAGGGTAAAATTGTCAATTTGTTGATTAAAAAATGTAATAATTACATAATCCTCTAACTGTGGGACTCTTTCATAGTGGACATTTGTTTTGGGGCGGAGGGAGTATGTTGTAACACCATTTTGAAAGATTCATTATGTTGTCAATTGTTTATCTACAACAATTAATTGGCAGATGTAGATTGTATAAAAGTTTGTGCACTATACCTTCTGCAAACTGCAAAGATGCTCACAGACTGCACTAGGTCCACCATTGCGTAACAATTGAATGGAGACTGATGAAACACTGCTAGCCGGTATACGTCCTCCAGTTTTCTCCTCAACCCACTGGTATCCCAAGACAGTTAGAAATGTTAAATATTGTCCTTGTAGTAGAATTACACAATTGTTTGACTGTTCATGTGGATAGTAGAAAAGGTTAAGCAGCTAGACCTCACGCAGGTTTGAAGATTTATATCCAAATGAAGCATCTTTAGCAAACTCGGTATCTCCTGCAGGAGTAAGCCTATACAGGGCAAGACTTGTACAGTATTAGTTGTCTCACTTTGACGAAATACTGTTGCATGATTAACTAAAGAGATTTCAAGGTGTAGTACCGATCGGAATCAGCAACATAATGTACATCATCGATGGTGAAACGACCTCCTTGCAAAAAGAAGGGGCAAATAATCCAAGCATCCATCTCCCCTAGTACCGAAACAGCTGCATCAGGTTCCTATAAGATTCATATGGAGATATCAAGAGAGAGGTCAAATGTGATAAACATATGATAGTTGCACTGCTGTTTGTTCCTTAACGACATTCTTGTTTTCTTTGGGACTAAACAACCATCCGCTTTGTCTTTGAAAACAATGTTGTTCTATCCTAAATCCTGATCCCATATATTGAATTCTAATTATGAAAAAGGAAGGCAAAGTTAGAGCTGTGGAGAAACACTATGACGACTCTAAGGGAAGAAAATGGTAGACAAAGATGCAATTCCAGCACTGTTGTTAAGTCAGGATAGAGTAAGCACGTCTATTAAAGTAGGTTTGTGAATTTTTCATCATTCAAGAACAATTTTACACGAAGATGAAGAGATTAACCAGGTTGTTGGTCATAGGATCACGGATCTTATGTTATAGGGAAGTCCCCTTGAAGTTCAGTGATAAGTTCTATAGGTAGGCATCAGACCAGCTACAATTACATGGCTAAATGACGGACCACCAAAAGATACATGTAGACAGGACAGCTGTGGTAAAAATGTGTATCTTCAGGTGAATGTAGGATCATACATGGAAAATATTGAATGATATTTCAGAGAAGTTGGGTGGCACTACTCACCACTTAACTATTGATGAACAGTAATATTCTAGTCTACCAAACCAATTTAGGGGGAAAGGCATGCTGTTCTTGTTGTTGTAAGAGGTAGGTAAACATGAAAAACTACAGATAAAAAAATCAATACATTCTAAGTTGCATATCTTTGTAGAAAAAAACAAGTAAACATAAAGTGTTCATCCTTACGTCGGGAAAATGTCCTCTTAATGTCGAATCACCACGTAAAACCACTGTGTAGTCATTGTTTCCCACTGACTTTGCAGCCGTACACAGGTTTTGGCAAATATCTGTTATGAGTGCGCTAGCCTGCATCACAAGCAAGGAAGTACAAAGAAAATATCAAAAAATGCAAACTGATTGGATATTCAAAGCTAAAAAAATGTCAATTCTTTGATTGGTGTGCTTTACCTTATCAGAGCTCAAGGCACGGGAGTTTGTCAAAATAAAAAAGCATTTAGGTCTACTTCTCAACTGTTCAACAAGTGACTCCACATTCCTTAAGAAAAGAACGATATAATCAGCAGCGATGCTTATTACAATGTTTAAGTTGTACTTGTTTTTGCGTTGCCATCAAATAATTTTCATCAAAATTACCAATGGCTATGGATGTCAAACAAATATTATGTATTTATAATGGAATGAATGCAGTATCAATCTAGATTCAAGGCATAGTAATTCTTTGTCCTGGAACAATGATGCCTCAATAAATCTGAGTAGGTTATTACATTAGAATGAAATGACAGATCAAACTCACCATTCTGTCAATACATCAACATCATGGACAGTTTGTGTCCCAGTTGGATCATCATCCAGAACAACCAAAGTCTTCAAGTTATTATCCTGTCTGCGTATGTCATCCAGTGGATCCAGTGCCCATTCTGATGGAAGAGATTTCAAGGCAGTTGTTTTATTAATGACAGGAATTTTTCCTTCAACCTTGACGCCTGTTAGTGTCTCATAAACCTGATCAAAAGAATGAAAAGATATATGTTCAACGAAACAGGATCAGTTACGCGCTTGCATTGAAATAACTTTCAAGCATAATTGATCGTCTTTGTCATGCCATATATTGTTGAAGTAGTATTTGTCCCACATCGCGAAGTAGTCAAGATTGGTATAAGTATATATGTGGTTTGGGCACCCTCCTCCTTTGAGCTAGCTTTTAGAGTGAGTTCTACCCAAGCTCATTAATCATGGACTCATGGTATGAGAGTGAGATTTTGCAGGCGATGCAGGAATTACATTTGTTTGTTTGGACCCTGGCCTGCAGCTATGAATGAGGGAGGGTATTGAACTAGTATTTGTCCCGCATCGCCAGGTTATCAAACTTGGTATATGCATATATGTGGTTTGGGCACCCTCCTCCTTTGAACTAGCTTTTAAGATTGAGTTCTACCCAAGCTCGTATATCATGAAAATCAGTTGTATATATAAGTACTGGGATGATGTGGAGATGCATGATTATCCCAAGGTCATGCAAGGAAATGAACCATATGACTTATATATGTTGATCAGATCCCATGCGTTCTATACTTGGCAACTGGGCATCTGCCCCTAGCTTCCAAGCAAATGCCTCAAGTAGCTTACCTTAACAACAGCTGAATCATCCAAGCGTCCCCACCCAGAAGCAGAACCTAGTAATGGAAGACTGAATTATATAAACATCTGAGTTTTATTAACAATGTATAACATCTCCAATCAATTATGTCACATAAACTATAGAACTAATATTTATATAGACTAATAAATAGAGATAACGAACGAAGGAAATAGGCACAGATACATTTTTCCTTTCACCAAACCTAAAGTCAAGCCTAAAGTTGGCAGACATGGAGTTGGGGACCTGGAAAGGACCTACAATATTAAAACATCTCTTTCTTCCTTTTAACTTTTTTCCTTTATCATTTTTTTCTACGTATTTCAAAATTCTGAGCTTACTTTTACCTTTCTATGTAGTGCAACAGTTTGACTATATATACTTTTCTACCTATCACTCTTTTGCTCGTGTTACAACAATCGGATGATATACTTTTGTCTTGTGGGATAATAATTATTATACATATATACAAGTAGATAAAATGGTGATTCCGAGATCTTCCTGCAGCCCAATTCTCCTGGGCCCTAGCAGTGTTGAATGTATCATAAGGAATCTACAACTCGGCAACTCGATTTAACTTTACTGAGGCTCATGCATGATGAGCCAAAAGACTTTAAGGTCTGTGAATGCATGTTCAATATAACTGTTAGTATCACTTTTTTCTCGCAATGGAATAACAATTTCCAGCAATATTAATAGTAAAAACTTCTGTACTTTTTCATAGGGATTTATTCAAATATACAATTATGGCACTTCTTGAAATTATTAGGGCATACATAATCTAACATCATGCATCATTTTATTCAAATATACAATTAAGGTACTTGTGAGACTAATGGGGGTAAATCTAAAGGTCATGTCTTGTTTTATAAAAGGGCCTCTGGCCTAGCGGTATCGTAGCCTTTGGCCTCCTAGGAGGTCAGGGGTTCAAACCTCACCATAGGTGAGGAGGGTGTGTTAGTTTATTTGTTGCATTTGCCGTATATAAATATTATATACTTCACAAAAGAAAAAAATTAGCACACAACAGTTATTTAGTGGACATCAAAAGGATCATAAAAGACCGATGCTCATCCAATCACCTGATAAGAACAACTGGAGTGCAACAGTAGATATGTGAAGTGGAACTCTACGTGATGCACATTCCCGAGACACAATACCCTGTAAAAAGTGGAGGTAAATACATTATAAGTAGTGACAAAAAAATATTATCATATGGCCACTCTAAGAATCGCTTAGATGGATATTAGTCAAACCAGATCCTTCACGAAGATATCAAGTGCAGATAAGGGTGTATAATCATTGTCCACCATGTGCGGAGCACGATTCTCAAACATCCTGCAACAATGGAAATCGAAAACTTTCACAAACTGTACACATAAAATGAGAAGTTAATCCTATTGAGTGGATGTGGGATCATCTATGCCGAAAGGCTTATCCATTTTTTACACACGTGTACATCTATACTATATTATAAAGCATTTTCCTCAAAGTCCTAAAAGTAACACTTTAAGCAATCAGTACCGCTAATTAATGTTTATCCCATTAAATTCAAGGGTACATGTATTTACATCATGCATACATGTTCTTAAAGCTCTTTGAGCTCCATAAAACTAACCAATAAACACGTTCAGCTACAGATAATCATTAAGCCTTCTAAAATGACATAATAATCCATCATTAGTTTATCCAAAAACAAACTTTATCATCAAAACTAATATACATTATATCTTTATTTTTTAATTCTATAACATTTAAACTATAATAAAATTTGAACTAAACAAATTATACCAAAAGAACAAGAATTTTATATTCTTTAATTTGACACTCATATCGATATATTTTTTTGACCGGATCATCAAATCAACAAGTAATGTTCAACCACGGTTATGATTTCTATTTTGTTCAAACATAAATTAGAATTTTCCTGTTTAACGAGGAGTTACATTAATTTTCAATATTGGTTTACAATAAAATCACACGGGTACAAAAATAGTGTCATATAAAGGCCCACAGTCTTAATGTACTATAGTTGTCTTCTTTTCAATCATCTTTGCATGATAACTTCGTGAAAATAGTACACACTTCTATAGTTAAATAGGATAGTTGTACTAACATTCAACACCTTTGCTTTACTTTGGAAGCATTTGGTCTATGGCTCAACTAGTTGTGTACCCGCACAATGCAATGGGATGTAAAATTTTATTGTGAGCCGAGAATGGAAAATTAATGCAACTCCTTCCTTACCAAAGAGAAGAAAATCCGAAATTTATCTTTGAACAAAGTAGAAATTACAAGTGGTGGTTGAACATGGCTTGCTAATTTGAAGACCCGATAAAAAAATCCAAAAAGAAATACATCGATAGGGATGCATGTCAAAATAAATGTTATAAAACTTTTATTTTTTGTGGTATAATTTGTTTATTTCAAATTCTTATTATAGTATAAATATTTTAGATTTAGAAAAATAAGAATGTAATTTATCTTAGTTTTAATGATGGGCAAGCTAACCCTCAAACTTTATGATTCTCTATTCCACACCCCTACCTATGCATTAGTGATTTGTACTTATGCTTCATAGATATACTCTTGAAATTTAAAAGTATTACCAAAATGATTTATAAGATAGTATAGATGAATTTGAAACATATAATTTTATCTATCCCGAGACTTCCTCATTCATCCAATCACATTTGATACTAGTTAGAATGTTGAAGGGAAAACATACACACACACCTCACATTGTCAAACATATAGGACTATTTCTATTCTATGTTTCCCACATGTAACTTACACAATTCTCATGTTATTTTCAATTTTGATTGACAATGATATAAGCACAAAATATTTTAACTGTCTACATCAAGCTCAAACATCTTTTTTACTGTTTGTACCCTTTAAAAGCTCACACTATGATATGAATCTTCAAAAAGTGTAGTGAGTCAACCAGACAATTGTCGTAACTATGGATCCAATACTACTGACCATAAACTGGAAATCGATAATCACAACCGCTATGATAAGCTTGCATAGTTTCTATGCCTGCTTGAATAGGCTCAGTTGGTCCTATTTATCTTTGATTAGGATAAATATTTATCATACTCAAACAATATTTAGCTCGATATTATCATGAAGGATGCTAGACAACAACAATTCATATTCAAATATTTGTAAAGAGAGTAATTGTAAATAACTTCCACTCAGCTGGTCAAGCGACGCAAGAATTAACACAAGGCTCAAAGTGGAAGTGAATAGGAACTTACCGTAATTCAACATGACAAACGGGGTAAACTAGGGATGGATGTGTGGCTTTATAGTCATATGAAAACACAAATGAATTCGGTGTGAAAAGAACTTTGTAGCGTAACTTCTCTTGCTTAAACCATCATTTGATTTAATAAAGGTTTTAGGGTGTAAACAACCTAGCATCCAACAAAATCATTTATGTAAGCCATTTACTCATGTTTTCGAAACCAATTTTCTCTACCATGAGCGGGTGTCTCCTCTTACGCTTGGATGAAAACCTATTGTGATTATGACGTTTCACATCTTCAAGAAGCATTTATTTCACGATGTACAAACAGACTGACGTGTCATTTTGTTTGTGGGAAGGTGGTTAGTATCAAGAGCCACCTTTTATTGAGCTGGTTAAAAGATCGGGTTAAAATCTGAGTAAACCGCTTCTGTAAGTCTTACATTGATCCTATTTTAGTTAAATGGGATTGTTAAACACACATTCTCAACTTGAGGAGGAGCATTAAATATATAGGATACCTTATCAGTTTCCTATTATGTTTTGGCTCAACAGCCCACGTGTCACCTACATATACTCTCTTGCTGATCAAGATGATGGATAACTAATTCCAGTGACCTTTTACTGATGGAAAAGTTTGTGCTATCAAACATGTCTTATGTGGACCAGAAAAGTTGATCACCAACAAATAGTGAAAACGCTGAACGCTGAAGCACAGTCAGCAAAGTGAAAAAGAAAGTTGGGTTCCTGACTCAATTTGGCATTGCCCCTACACTTATCATGATAGCACCTTCATATCTATTTTCTCATATGAAGAAAGACTCGGAAAACAATTTAGTGATCAGGATTTACAAATATGAAAAACCTATGGGTTCAAGTTTACTTGTATAAATTGGTTGACCTTATTGAAAGGGAGATCATTTAGGTAGGAAGACCGAAAAATACATGTAGCCTGCCATTATTAATACCTGAAGGCATAGTGTCGAGGCTAGATATTAGTGTTTGTGAATTAACATTGTATCAAATTTCATATTTGGCCAATTCAAAGCTTCAAGTCTTCCTAGTTCCACTTCCCCGTCTATGTTATTAGTGTAATTCGCATTGTGTTTGGTTGGTGGATAGCGATTCGCCTAAGTAATACCATGTGCTAGGCAGGTAGCACATGAGGGAGAGATGAAGCTAGACATGGATAATAATGGTAGGGCCCACCATTTATTAGCTTAAGTTTTAAGATGAATGAACCGTTTAACAGATAACAATAACTAAAGCAAGATAAATGGCCATACCAAGATGTTCCTTCACTATCTTTTATGACATCAAACAAGATTCTTGTATCTAAACCCAATCGAGCTCCAAAGGCCATTGCTTCAGCTGCTGATGCTATATGAACTCCAGCTAGCAGTTGATTGACCATCTTTACACCACTACAGAATGGAAGAATAAGTTGATAACATTCCCTTGTAATATGGTGATTGCAACAACGACATGTGGCATGAAATGAACAAGCATGCTATATGTACATATTTGCATCTTCTGTACCATGGATGTATATGTATAAGATGTCATAACAAAACTACAGATAATCTGATGCAGGGGAAGTGAAAAGTCATTCAAGAAGTACCTTCCAGCTCCACAACCCCCTTTAATCACATATAGCTTCTCGCTTAATGCTATTAAAATGAAAAGGCACACAATTTTTTTTGATAAGTCATAATAGTTATTATAATAAGATTGAGAAATAAAGGTTTAACATAATTCATCCAGTGTCATAAAAAAATGCTCATTACCTGAAAGAACTGAACCAGCATGCTCTAGAGCTTCATCTGCACCTGACGCCATAATCTGGACAATGCATGTACAACTTAGCAATTCTTAACCAAAAGGCATAGAAGTACAAACTAGTTAATGATGATGATATATTTTTTAAAGGTGAGATATATTCGTGAAAAAGAACCAACTTACATACCGTAAGTGTTCCTTCAGAAGCCCTTTTGACACCACCAGATACAGGAGCGTCAACCAATTTAAAACCCTTATGCTCGTCTACAGTTTGTAGCAGAAAGATCATTATATATACAAAAAAGAAGCTAAGCCATGACGTGATTTTTGAAAGAAAAGAAAAAGAACCTAAGCCATATCAAAGCTATGCAAGCATGCAAATAGCAGATGTTATCAAGGATTTTACAAGATAGAGAATTCTATCATCTTCCACAGGATTATACCTACCCTTGATTAGTGAAAAAGATAAACAAACACCAAATGTAAGAACCTACTTTCTAAGCGCAGCTCAAGCCGACTAACAAAAGCAGGAGAAACTGTGGATGAAAGGACAATGGATGCTCCAGGTTGAAGAACTACAGAAAATGGAGAAACAAGGTCAGTTCAGATCACAAAATTGTACCGTGTATTTAGATGTACCTGGCACGGCCCCGTCAACACCATATAGAACACTTTCTGCTTGAACTTCATTTGTGACCATGAGAATGAGAACCTCTACATCTGAAAGCAAAAAAAAAAAAAACAACAGTTGACAACTTCAGGCTCTTACATTTCAACATGACGATTTAAAGCCATGGAGGAGCAAGTTTCTTCCCATATACTTACAAATAGTTCACTGCACCAATTACAAGAAAACAAAAATTCTATGACAGTGAAGTGTCTAGAAGTAACAATTAAGTAAACAAATTTGGTGACTTCAAAGACATACTTGCACAAACTGAGAAACCCTTCATTTAGTATATGAAGAGTAGCTTAAATCTAAAATTGAGTGTGTGGTTGTTTGGGTCTATACAATTTCCATGAGAAGATATCAAAGACTGGTAAGTAACATATAGTATTTTCCCAGTTCTGGACTTGTACAAATAGAAGAAAGTATGAACATCTAGGCATTTGTTTCATATTATTTTACAACATCATGTAGCAAAAGTTCCACCAATATTCAATCTGACAGACTGCCTAGATCTTCTAATAGGAGTGGGCCCCTTGTACTTACATTATGTGAAACAGGTGTTATTAAGACTGTATGAACACACTCAGTTTTTTAAACTGATTTTGTTTGTTTAGTGGGAAATGGGAAGTAACTCTCAAGGCATGAACCCAGGACCTAGAGAGAGACCATAGAGATTTTTCACTCTGATCTCCTCATGCTGCTAGATTTACCCATAGCCTTCTTTCCTAACCCAAGTCCACATGCGGATCTTTTGCCTGCAAGGACTGAGGTAAGGCCTTCTTCCCAAGTAATATAAAGGAACTTATACGTGATAGCTCATAATACTCATCAATCTTTTATGTGCCTCTGCATCTAGCACTTGGTAGAACGCAGACAAAGAATTTCAATCAAGTCGAGGTAACACTTGCACTATCTCTGGAGTTATAGCATAGTACTATAGTAGCAGAAGGAAAGTAACTGATGAGAAAAAGGCATGATTTCAACTTTTGGGAATAAAAACTTTCATAGCTTTCATTGGTTCTCGCACTAAAAAGAGAACATATTCTCAAATAAAAGATCTCAGCAACACAGTCCAACTTGTCTTAGCTCTAAATTTAACAGAGTATCATGAGAGGAATCACAACCCTATATCTAGCAAACTTCTTGGCACAAGCTTACACACAAAAAAATCACTCATCCTAACCAGCACAAGGTGATATGCATGGACTGCTAAAAAGAATTATATATTCAAAATGATATACTAGGTTTCAACTAATTCGCAATGCGGGCATGTTGGTGGTGGTTGTGATGAGATTTTTTTATGAAATTTCAGGGATCAGGTGAAATTTGGAGGCTCACTAAATCTTCATTTGTTGTGCATAAAATCTTTAGGTCCAACACTCTGACATCATTCGGTTGTAAACTCTATATGATGTTTCCATTCTTTTCTTTTGGGAAACGATGTTTGAATTCCTATGAATTGTGTGCTTTTTGAGTTCACATGTCAATCCATCAGGTTCTAATATTTGTATCCTACTATTTTATTTTCTACTAGCTTCAGTATAGCATAAACAAGAGGAAATTATGGCATTGTGAATGCATGATTCTTTTATCAAGTAGTT
This sequence comes from Cynara cardunculus var. scolymus, assembly GCF_001531365.2. NCBI lineage: Eukaryota > Viridiplantae > Streptophyta > Magnoliopsida > Asterales > Asteraceae > Cynara > Cynara cardunculus. The sequence continues at coordinate 43,191 of NW_020201477.1, forward strand.
ACAATGTCATTGTCATTCTTGCTTCAAGATGCAAGAATAGTCTTAGTTATGAAGAATGTTCCAAAAGCAAATGAAACAAAACCTTAAATATCTGTGTTGTTTCTCTAACTTAAATTTACCACCAAATGTCTTCTCTTACCTTTCGATACTTCAACAGGGGAGTTTCCAATCAGGCCACCAGCATCTGCAAACCTAGAGAGACTTGGCTTATATACCTATCATCCAGAAATAGCATATCAGTAACAGTATTGAGCTTTGTGTATGTCACTTTATCTTTTTGACAAACCAACCAATTGAATGTCTTGTTGTAAGCCAACTTTTGCATGTAAAACTTCATTTAAATACATAAAAGAAGTTAATGATGGAACCCAAGACAAGTAAAAATATAGACATAAGCTCTCCGTTGGAAGATTGTTTCAACATGTTCCCAAATAATTGTTCACTTCGGACATCCAGTGTGTTCATTATTATGAAATAGAGTTCCTGTAAGTACAAGTTTACATGGCCACTTACAAAGATGATATCTCTAATCTTTTCTGACTAAATAAACAAAGTGTATGTGCCATACACATCTAAATGCCAGTACATTTTAGTACAAACACTCTTCACATAGATCTGTCACATGCATTTGCCTTCACAAACTGACTAAGATCAACTAGACTTGCATTTTGTCGTCATGCTATGTCTGAGCTTGGCCTCAAGTATACTGTTTCTCCAAGAAGCTTTCCTTCTGCAAAAACTCACTATAGGCCGGGCCCTCCGGCCATGGTTTTGACATCAATCTCACCACATTAGCAGGGCCATTATCTTTTGATTTGATGATTAAGGGTTTATTTCCCTACAAAAAGGATCCATTAGCCTAACCTATCTCCCACCTCATTTCAGGAAACTAAACCCTTATTATCTATCTGCCTTTTCCTCTCACCTACTAGTCCTAATCCAAATGAGCACCATTGGCCAGCAAAGTTCCTCATCATATTTTTAGGTGGGGCTAGCCTTCTTTGCATGTCCTTGCGTTCTCTTGTATCAAACCTACCTACTACGGATTATACCTCGATTCAGATTGAAATGAGGTTCTGTGGGTTAATCACCCTTGCTCCAAGGACCAAAAACAATTCAGCTCTCGCACATTCCTGTCTGTAGGCTCTCAAGGCCCTTGCCATCTGATAACCTTGAACTTGATTGATGCGGAAGCATCATATCGTGTCTGTTTTTCATGTATTCTTCATTCTTTATGAATGTTTGAGTCATTTTAATCTTTCTTGTTTTCTGGAGATGTAAGTTTAAAGTGGTGTTTTGAGGTGATAATAATCCCAAAATATATGTATTGTTGAACATACCTGATGCTACAGCATTATCCGGACTATATTATACAGAAGCAGCAATGGTCAAAACGGGAAGTCAACTTTTTAGTGATATTTTTGGAGAATTTTGTAAAGTTCGATGCAAAGATTTAAAGCTAACAAGAAGTGCAATATTGAGAGAAAAGGGACAAGTAATTAAAGTTCCTTAAGTCAAAAGACTTGAAGCACTAAATGGTGACTAAAAACTTGTACCATTTCTCGCTGAACAAAGCCAACATCTGCTGAGCACATTTTTGGACAACCTGTTTTGATAGTTTTGAGCAGAATCTTAGTTCTCTTCTGAAGTTTTTCTTTTGAAGTTAAAAAAGCAGTTTTGGCAGTAGTTTTTACTTTACTTCCAAGCATATATATTTCAGCATTGCAATTTACTTCTGTAGCTGTTAATTTTATCACATTTCCATTCCCGTCTTCGTCTTCTTATTTTGTTTCATATTTCAACTTTGCTGTTCAGAAGACGAAATGGAGGGTCGATGATGCGGCAGCATTGCTTCCTGGATTGGCCAATGTTTTTAATTTCCACTACTTCTTTTATAATGTTAAACTAATTTCTTGTAGTGTGTGGAAAATATGAGAAGAAATGAGACAATAGTAAGGTGTTAATTGTTATCTTCCATTAGCACACTCATTTTGTTCATACGAGGTTTATATTGAAACACTAACATGAAATTTTCTAAAAATTAATTTTCTTGTCTTTTATTCTCTGCTTAATTTTCAAACTCACAATTTAGTTGTACTTTAATCCAATTCTCCAAGTTATTGACGTGACGCTCATCCATTGGTTTGTCAGTCCTGAGCATCTTTAGTTTCTGCCTAGAAGATTATGTTGCATCATATATGCATACATACACACATATATATATATATATATATATAATATTAAGGTGATTAAAAGATAAAAAAGAGTAGCCTTAAATCCTAGCTTAGTGTGTTGGTATGTGGCAGATTATGGAGAGTATTCAGCTCAAAACATCACACCTCAAGATTTAACATTTAATGCACCATAAGTAGGGTTGTCGCTATATAAGGAAACCCTCTTGCTTTCTCCTTCATTTTATTTACAAACCCCTCACACCAGAAACCTCAACCTAAAAAAAGCACACACTTTGTGGATAGCAACGGCCAAGAAAGAAGGAAACCAAGGGTGGAGGAGATAGCTCAAGTATTGGTCTAAATAACTAAGAAAACTCAGGCGGTTATTTGTTATGTTTTGGTTTGAATCAAACCTCAGAATATACTTTTCTTGTTCATGTTTTTCATGGGTTCATTTATAAAATTTCTGCAGTAAACAACCTCTAGTTGTATAATTATGTGTTCAGACCAGAGTGTATCTTAAAAGTTCATCACATGCTAAATAAAATTGGTTCAACAGTGTAAGAGAAATGAGAGTCTGTGAGCTCCATCCCTGAAAAAACCCTTTGGAAGGAGACTCGGCGGAATATGAATCACCGAGACGGTGTCACCGTACTTTAAGTACTGGATTGTAGTTCTAATAACCTAGATATAGTGTGTTGAAAACTAATGTCCATGTAAAATAGAAGTTTGATAAAAGGATAAAGGGGATCTTTGCTCTGGTTGGCTAGCTATGTTGAGGCTCATGGAATTCTGTTTTAAAGCCCGTAGCATACTTGGTTACTTGTAGGCAGTCTAACCCGTTGTGATCATCACTATTGCACATTCCTTTCTTTGTCCCAAAAACTCCTCTTGCATTGACATGGAGGTTATGAAACATGGAGGTAGATTGACATTTGTCCCAGCAAAACCTCTGATTCTACAAGGGTAATTTTTGCCGAACCAATGATCTACCTAACAACTCTCAAGTCTTCCACAAGTGTTGAAAGTTAGCAAGAACAGCAGTTCGTAGCTAGAGACGGTGGCTGGCCTTTGTTTGTTAGGATGAAGGTGTGTCTTGAGTACTTGGCCATCGTAGCATTTGATCTTTTCATAACTTCTATTCTTGGGATATCTTCAACACTATCAACACTTGTAGAACATGCTCTTTTAAGGCCTTCCTTGACCCTGTCGGTGTTTTCAAAATGATCTCTTTATTCAATCCATTTCCCTGATAGGCCAATTGATTTCCTCGGTATTCTGTCAGGCCCTAACACATAACCCCTTGTCCATAGTTTATAGTAGCACTTTAGATAATCATAAAAACAATCAAGGAGAAATCATGGATCAACATTACAACAGTTTTCCTCACTACTTTCTAAAAATTTCATCTAATAAGATATAGCAGGAACCAAGGGATATCACAAGAAAGGTGTAACAACCCCAAATCCATACATTGCATATAACACATATTTCATACATAGAATACATGTTTTCCCCACAAAG
>NW_020201477.1:48523-59865 GCF_001531365.2 Cynara cardunculus var. scolymus
ATATCATCCATGTATATTATTTTATCATGCATACCATTAGATATTCAAATATTAATCACGTATAATTTTACCTTAACCCAGATTGTCTGAAACCGATTTATAACAAAAGGATGGAGAAGAAGTCTTACATCATAACCTTGGACACAGAAATTCGATTTCAGAAGATGAGTTGCCATGCCGAATCCCATTGCTCCTAGACCAATAAAACCAATTTTATTTGGTCGTTTTGATTTTGCACTAAGTTGATTTGCCAATATTTCGGGATTGTAAGTTTCTGCATTTGCCGCATTCGCAATCTGCACGCCAAGTATTCTTTCCCAAACCTGCACAAAAGAATTGACGAGTATTGACACATGAGTGGAATATCAATTTCATTTGAGTGAAATGAGGTATACAGGAGCAAGCTTCATAACATGATGACAGTAAAATCTTAACCTTCAAACCATCAAGACCATCTGCATCTGCATGTCTAGAGCCTGTCCAAAATGCACACAAACAACCATCACTGATAATCCAGTTGAATTGAGCATCCATATAATTTAGAGCATACCTGCTAGGAATTGTTGATGAGCAGCAGCCAGGAGTGGAAGAGGGAATATAAGTGACTTGGCCGTGTCCAAAACAGTCCCCTGTAGTTGCACAAAGATTAGTTTGGAAACAATAAAAACTAAATGTCGACAAAAGGCAAGGACACCCTCCCCGCCCACTAACCCGCCTCCAAAAAAACCAAAGCCATGTAAATAAAATCGAGAGAAAAGGAAATCAAGTGGAGATGAAGAGAGAGAGAGCAAATAAAAACATTAAAGAATATTAAGATAAGGTATCTTTCAAGATTAATATGTATACCAATATATGTATGTATAAATATAAATATATATATATATAGACTGGGATCATGTGAGACCATGTTTTCGTGAGACCCGTGAGACCACCTTTTTACATTTGAAACTTCACAGCAAGACACTGTGAAGGTAACCTTCACCATGTTTTTGCTGTGAATGTTCGGATTTTTTTACCTTCACAATGTTTTGATGTGAAGTTTCAAGTGTAAAAATGTGGTCCCACGGGTCTCAAGGAAATTGGTTGGTCTCACATGAACCCAACCCTATATATATATATATATATATATATATATATACAGAGAGAGAGAGAGAGGAAGGTTCAAACGAGAACACTAACTATTTAACAAAACAAGAAAAAAATCGTTAATGTACAAAATCACATGTGATTTTGCATTAATGTCAAAAAAATGGAAGCGGGCGACTTTTTCTACTACTTAAGTCGCGGGCAAAGTCGCACCGAATCATGTATGATTTTGTACGTGAATCATATATGATTTTGTACATTAACGACCTTTTTCTTGTTTTTTAAATAGTTAGCGTTCTCGTTTGAACCTGCCCCTATATATATACATATATATTATGGAGAGGAAAAGAGAGGGAATGAGTAAAAACAATAAAGTTTTAAGAAGAGGTATATGAAGAAGAAAAAAAGATTTAAGCCTCTATTCAACCCTTATTTTAGCTTGCCTATAGCAGGTATAAGTAAAGGATGACCATGTGGGTGAATGTCAAGATTGAAAATTTAGCAAGATGTTTTGCTACTGCCGAAAAGTAAACGTGCATCTATCTTATTCTATTTTATATATAGAGAGAGAGCGAGAGACAGAGAGGTAGGTTCATACAAAAATGGTACCTATTTAAGAAAATAAGAGAATGGCCAAAGTACGTATAAAATCACATGTGATTTTACATTAACGGCTAAAAAAGTGTGCGGGCGACCCTATGGCAGCGTGGCAAGGTCGTGTGAATCACATGTGATTTTGTACGTGATCTTAGTGTAAAATCACATGTGATGCGGTCATTCTCTTCTTTTCTTAAATAGGTCCCATTCTCGTATGAATCCGACTCTCTCTCTCTCTCTCTCTCTCTATATATATATATATATCAAATTTCATTAACATTACCACCATTACATTCGTATTTGAGTCTTTAAACAATGCTTTATTATGCTTTAGAAGTATGGTTAATTTTAGTAGGAACCAAGATTATGCGACAGTAACTGACTTTAAAGAAGTAAATTGTGTTCAAAAGTCTGGTAAGAGTCTTGCATTTGAACAAGACAGCAATAGAAGTGCATGCTTCATTCCATGAGCCTGTCCTAAAGGTTCAACTACTCACATTCAAGAGGACATACAAACGGCAATTTGCACCAAGGGTGATTAGTCCAGGTTATTTGTAAATCCAAAATGTAATTTAGAGAAGCATGTTCTTCCTTCCTTTCAGTCAAGTCATGAACTTTAAAAGCTTTGGTACGGGCATAACAGCTTAACTTTCTCAGTTCATTACTATTCTACAGCTAACAATCACCAGATTCATAATGCCAGGATTAACCAAAAAGATCAACCCACTTTGAATAAGATACTTGCTCTACTCGGTGTAAAACAAGCATGGCTAGAAGGGAAAGATAAGAAGACCATGTGACAAATGCCACATCATCTGGTTTTCATGATTCTGGCTTACTCGAGCATTATAGTTCAAGGAGATTTCACACCAAGTTCGTAAATGGCTTGATGAAAGCTTTCAAGATGATATTTTCCTTGTTCTTCTTTTGTATTTATGATCATTGTAGCTTCGTTGGCTAATGCCTTCATCTGAAAGATCTAACTGAACAGTCTTCGCTACTTTGTGCCGCAACTTAGAAGTCTTAATAAGATAAGAAGACCCATAAAAAGATCAAATAACGAAAGGCGAAAGGTCGAATAGGAATTTATAAGGCATTTGAAAGCCCATGTATCTGAGCCTAAGGGTATGTAGATTCTGCATCCAACTATGCCTGTTTGTTCATTGTTGTTTATGAACTTTCTACGGATGGTGTGGATTTCCGTTACTTGCTCTTCAGTATACACTGGTAATTAGAGGTTACTCATTAGCAGGTTGTGGGATCTTATTTCTTGTTGAACCTTTCACCATGCGAGAATGTTTCTTTAGCCTACCATATAATGTTCTGATTTGTAATATAGGATAATTGGGGAAAAGGGGGACTCAACAATAATGAGGCACATCCCTCTGAAATTGAAATATAGGCTAATTGGGGGGCCTATTAAATTTAACAATGGGGTATACCGCTTATGAAATTGAAATATGTATTCTCTTTTTATGCACACAAAATTTGACCCAAAAAAAGTAAGATAAAGCTTAGCATTGACATGCCATTTCCTTTCCTTTTCAATGTCCCTTATAGAATAAAAACTTCACCAGCTAGAAACACAGAATTTAGGTAAGTTACCAAATTTTGAGTTGAAGCATTTAAGAAGTTATCTTTGATTTGATTCCCCTGTAATAGATGTGGGATGTGATTCTTGAATATCCTGCAAATTTGAAAGGAATAAATCACCTAGTGGTTGAAGAAAGCAAAATTATGCAGCAACATGTGTGGTATTAAAGAAACAAAGGGCAAGAAAACCATAAAAAGGATATTTTTCAACAACTATAAAGGCTTTAGAGAAGTAGGAGGAATATTATTTTCTGCTATTTGTTGATTACAACATAAGGAACTATATATACAAGTAGAGGTTAGGAGATAGACTACAACTACAACACCTAACAATATGGAATAAGTGCTTATCTACAAACGTTTCCTTATTAGAGTCTATCTATAACTCTCCATTAATCCATATCCGGTTACTATTCTACACTTCCCCTCAAGCTGGATGGTATATGTCATACAATCCAAGCTTGCCTTTTAACGTGTTGAATAGTGGTAAACTTAGCGCTTTAGTGAAGATGTCAGCCACTTGTTGAGTAGTACAAATGTAAGAGACTTTCAAGATTCCCTTGTCAATTTTCTACTTGATAAAATGCCGATCCACCTCAACATGTTTTGTTCGATCATGATGAACTGGATTATGTATCATGGCGATAGCAGCTTTATTATCACACCAAATAGTCATCGGGTATTACCCAGATTCTTAGTTCACTCAATAATCTTCTTAGCCAGAGTAGCTCGTAGTTCGGCTTCAGCCTGCTTCTTGAGACCACTCCCTGCTTCTTGCTTCACCATGTGACAAGGTTGCCAAACACGTAAGAACAGTAAGCCAAGGTAGAACGCCAATCAATTTGACAACTTGCCCAACTTGCATCTGTGAATACTTCTACACTTCGATTGTCTTGTTTCTTAAACAGTAAACCATGACCTAGTTTTCCTTTAAGATACCATAGGATACGGTGAGCAGCATCAAGATGGCATTGGGATGGTGAATGCATGAATTAGCTTACATAGTTAACTGCAAACGTAATATCAGGCATGGTATGTGGTATATCACTCGATCAACAAGATGTTGGAATATCCCCTTGTCGACTAGAACCGTAGAACTAGCATCAGGTTTTAGAGGAGAATCCATAGGAGTAGAGGCGGGTCAAGAACCGAGCATCCCGGTGTTTGAGCAAGTCCAAGGTATATTTCCTTTGAGACAAGCTAATCATAGATTCCTTTCTTGCAATCTTCATGCCCAAGAAGTACCGTAATGGACCAAGGTCTTTCATTTCGAAGGAGCGAGAGCCAGATAGGCTTTGATGTTTGCGATGGCCACTGCATGATCTCTGGTAAGTATAATGTCGTCAACATATACGATTAGGATAGCGATCTTACCATGTTCTTTAAGCTAGAAAAGAGGGTGATCGGCATGGGCTTGAGCATACCCAAATTGTTTAAACTGTATAGGTGAACCGATCAAACATGTTTTCGGGGACTATTTGAGACCATAAATGGCCTTCTTGAGACGACAAACTTTATGGCTGGCATTTGGAGCATGAAAATCGGGGGTTAAGTCCATGTAGACCTCCACGGTGTAGGTTGCCATTTAGAAACGCATTTTTCACGTCTAGTTTTGATGAAAAGGCCAATTGAAGTTGGCAGCAAGTGAGAGAACCTGGATGGTATCAATTTTGGCAACCGGGGCAAATGTCTCCTGATAATTGATTCCGTAAGTCTGGGTGTAGCCTTTTGCTACTAACCGAGCCATGTATCTTTTAATAGAGTCATCACTTTTGTACTTAACCGTGAACACCCATTTACAGCCAACTGAGATCTTCCCGTGTGAGTGCTCAACCACTACCCATGTACCATTTTTTTAAAGGGAAAGAAGTTCTTCGAATACTGCAGCCTGCCACTTACTCTCTTGCAAAGCTTCATGAATATTGGTTGGCTTTTTTGTTAAAAACAAATTCGAAACAAGAGCCTTCATAGGCGAGGCTAGATTAGCATAGCCAAGAAAATCAGAAATAGGATGTTGAGTGCAAGAGCGCGAACCTTTTCTAAATGCAATCAGTATATCAAGATCAGATTTCGAAGGCAACTCTTGGTAACCTTAGACTTTGGAGTAACTCCTTTCCTTCGGCTGTATGTGATTAGGAAGGACTCAACTTGGCTTGTAGGTTTTGGGACAGGTTGTGGGGTAGTTGTTGATGGAGAGATAGGGTCGGTTGTTTCTGGAATTGTGGGTTTAGGTGAGGTGGTTTCTAATTGGTTCTTTGGTGAGGTGATTGGAGAATCGAAAGCCCAAAATTGTTCCCAGGTTTCGGCTCCTATAGGAAGGGATACTTCGGCTCCTGGTTAGATTGAGGAGAGTAATAGAATTGATCTTCAAGAAAGGTCATATCGTGTGAAACGAAGTTTTTTTTTTCCTTTGGATAGTGGCATCGATATCCCCTTTGGAAGGAGGAATAACCAAGAAAGACATCTTTCACACTCCTTGGGTCAAGTTTGGACCTTTTTGACTATGAACATGGGCAAAGACCGAGCAACCAAATACTCTCAGATCAAGATTGGAAGAGGCATAAGCCTTCAGGAAGGATTTTTGTAGGACGGCTAGAAGTGTTTGGAATTTTAATACCCGTGAAAGCAACCGATTAATGAGATAGCATGTTGTTAGAATTGCATCACCCCAAAAAGATTTGGGTGTATGACTTTGAAAGAGTAGGGATCGTGCTACCTCTAGCAAGTGACGGTTTTTTCTTACTGAAACACCATTTTGTTGAAGGGTATTAGCGCACGAGATTTGGTGTATAATACCATGTCTTGTGGTAAAGCTAGACATGGCCGAATTGGAATACTCGGTGCCATTGTCTGTTCGAAGGATTTTGATCTTTGCATCATATTGTGTAAAGATCATCAAATGGAGCTTTTCAAAGATACTAACAACTTCAGCTTTGTCATGTAAAAGATAAATCCAACAAACTCGAGTATGATCAGCGATGAATGAGATAAACCATCTTTTATTAGAAATTGACAGGATTTTTGAAGGACCCCATACATCACTATGAACTAAAGAAAATGCACTCGATGCACTATAAGTATGAATAGGGAACGGAATCTAGTATGTTTGGACATCTGACAGACTTCGCATGAAAAAACATTAGAATCATTAAATAAAGATGGAAATAGTTTCTTAAGGTATGAAAAACTAGGGTGGCCGAGCCTTTGATGAAGAAGAATGATTCGTTGGTGACGATTTAAGGTAGTAGATCCATGAACTAGAAAGCTTGTGGCAGATTCGGATGGAAGGAATTAGTATAATCCAGAAGTCCTTTTAGCATGACCAATCATCTTCCCCGATACCTGATCCTAAAAAATACAAATGTATAGAAAAATTAGCCAGACACTTGGAATCTGAGGTCAGACGGCCAATAGAGATAAGATTGTACGACTGTTTAGGTATAAATAGAACATCATGGATAATCAGGTAGAGTGTAAGTTCACTGTGCCAATTCCTTCAGTAGAAGCTATAGAACCATCTGCTAAAGTGATTGTTCTCACAACTCGGCAAGGCTTTAAGGATTAAAAGACAGACTTATTACCAGACATGTGTTCTGAAGCTCCAGAATCCACAATCCATGACTCACCTGGAATATCTTCGGTTTGTTGGTTACCACGAGCCATAAATGAGGTTGAAGACATTAAGAGTTGCCCAATTTGTTCAAGTTGTGCCTTGGAAAAAACAGCCTCCATAGGCTTGGAGGAAGAAGAAGATCCTGATCTTTGGGTTGCTGGATTTCCTTTACTTTCTAGCTTAAATTGGCTCAGAGGTAGCCAATCAGCAGGTTTCCATGGAGTTTCCAACAAGTACTATTTGTATGATAGGACGTTGATAGTGGTCACACCAGAAAGTAGGCTTGCAAGGTCCACGGTCATGTGCAACCATGGCAGGAGTTTCAGACTCGATGTGTGTTTCAATAAGAACTGGACTTGTCATCATGGTCCTTTTTTGATGTTCTTCTCGGAGAACTTTGGCAAAGATGGCATCGATTACTGGTAGGGGTTTAATGCTGAGAATACATCCTCGGACATCATCAAATGAAGAATCAAGACCGGCAAAGAAATCATAGGTTCTTTCTTTGGTAAGCATCTTCTTGTATAACTCAGCATCTACTGGATCCTTCCACTCAGGTAGAGAAAAAAGATCCAATTCTCGCCAAAGTTTAGTTAACACATTAAAGTAGTAACATTACCGGTATCTTGTCTCAGAACATCTGTGAGGAGTCTTCGAGATCTGGATAGGTGCGAGCAACAGCATCCCAGATAGATTTTGTCGTAAGGTAAATGAGGTAAATTTCTACAATGCTGCTACCTTGCATCAAGTTGATGAGCCATGCCATAACCATGGAGTTCTGAATATCTCATTCAGCAAACAAGGGATCTGTGGGTAAGGGTTTTTCAATGGAGCCATCAACGTATCCATGCTTCCCACGAATAACGAGTTGGAGAGATCAAGACCATTGAAGATAGTTCGATCTGGACAGCTTAAAGCTTGTAATTTGAGAGATAGATTGTTTTCGGAATTGGAAGCATTAGGAATGCTTTTTGACTGCTTTGATTTTTCTGGGTCTGATCCCATGGTGTTTGTCAACTAAACACTTTTCATGCCAGAGTTACTATTTACACCGGAGTAATGTTCACGACAGAAACACTGTTCACATCAGAAACACTGTGAAGAGAAGAAACACTATTGCCGACGAAGTTACTGTTCATGCTAGAGTTGCTGTTCACGTCACAGTTACTGTTCACGCCGGGGCTTTTAAGAAAAAGAATCAAAAGAGCTCTGATACCGTAAAATCTCTAGAGAAGCAGGAGGAATATTATTTTCTGCTATTTGTTGATTACAGCATAAGGAACTATATATACAAGTAGAGGTTAGGAGATAGACTATACTACAACTCCTAACAATATGGGTTAAGCGCTTGTCTACAAACGTTTCCTTGTTAGATTCTATCTATAACTCTCCATTAATCCATATCCGATTACTATTCTACAAACTATCTCTAAGATGCCATCAAAAATGCAATGTTGTAGTGAAAATGAGATCTGGGGATTGTTTGAAGACGAAAGAAAAGAGAGCAGTCATTGAGGACCTGAGAAAAAAACCCGTTTATTTGTACCCAACAAGTAAAGATAACGAAATAGCTTTCAATCAATGCTGTCTTGTCTATCCTTACTTGTAGCTCTTGAGATTGCTAATGAAATTTTATTAGAGCTACCTAGTAGATAGTTTCACTGATCTCTTATACTAATATGAAAACAAGAGGCTTTCAAGCTTTCTTTTAGCCGGAGAAGAGGCCAGTCAGTCCCAATGCCTGATTCAAAAAATACATCCATTCACCCAATAGAGCTAGCCACGAAGCTCAGGCTAGCTATCTCCTAACCTCTCCCTTCCAAGTTGCAGCACGAAGTAGTGAAGACTGTTTATTTGGATTTTCAGATGCTCTAGAAACAATTACATGTAGCCCATCAGCTTACATAACCATCCTTACTACAACACTTAGCACCCTCCTTGCATCAAATGCTCACAGATGAATTATCATATCCTTGGTTATATCATCGGTGAGCAAACCAGGATGCTAACAAGCATCAACTAAACTGGACCTTCGACATGATTGGAACATCTCAAAGCTATTATCTGCTATCATATTGGAGACCAACTACATCAAGACATTACCAAAAGATAAAAAATAAATAAATAACTCCTGTATTAAGGTTCACCATCCTTAAATAAATGGACATTCTCATCCACAGGCCTTCACATTCCATATGCCTCCCTAAGGCATGATTTTAAACAAGCAATGTATCACAAAACCACACAAAAACCAAAACTGGCACACCTTTGACATCAACTGTGACATCCAAAAACAATATGCTTCTTGACAGTGATAAAGCTAATCCAACGACCTTAATATAAATCGAAAAATAGCATGAACTAGTGAAATGCACATGTACAGCTATTGCTAGATTCCAAAGGCCCTAAGCTTCATCCAAACAAATTCTAACACACAAACACATACATACACATAATATATATCGACTATAAATATCATGAGTAAAATTGACATCAGGAAATGAATATCTGAACCCGGTTAGCCAAAATGACATCATCAAGGTGAAAGTACCAGAGTGACATAGATCTTTGAGAGATCTGACTCATTCATGTCACTGAGTTCTTGGTTGTATTCCCTCCACCCAAAATATCAAGATTGCATTAACAAGATGCACTTGCGTAAGTTATACATGTTTTTTATCATAAATTCAATGTATTATAATTCAATAAATTTCTCATTTCCTAATCTGTAGTACAACTCTTTCAGTTTCAGCACATACATCTTGGTCAACATGAAGAAAACAACTAGATGATTTTAGTCTTCCCCCTTGAATAAAAGCAATCATATAGAAAGCATGATTTTCTGCTGTGTCTTGAATAAATACACCAATGGACAACGAATAGTTAGTGAGCGCACAATGTATTATTAAGTGTTTGCAAAACTTGTAGAATTCTTAGAAGATGCCGTCGCCATCTCTAACTTTTAAATAGATGGTAATGCAACAAAGGAATCCTCTTTTTCTGTCATTGATCATCAGCAACATATCATAGTGGCAGGTTCACTACCTATGAATTCATAGAGAAGTGTTGAGCAACACAAAAGCACCAATGCAATACTCACAGGGAGGCACATCTTTTAATCTATTCAACAACAAACATGATATGAGAAGCAGAGTACTAAATGAAGTTGACTGGCAACTCTTCTTGGTTTATCAAAGAAACTGTAGGTATGAACAGGCTCTTACAAGAAAAAAAATCAAGATATGATTAGCATCAGATATGACAATATACATAAAGTGAAGTCTAAAATACCAAAGTCTTTGATAATACTGTGAAATTCTTTTAAGATGAACCATGTTGGATGAAACCATTTAAATTAATGCACAATAAAATTTAGTTGAATCGATAATAGTTACTAAATCTACCATGAGTTTCCGGCAGCGTTCGATATAATGTCGTATAATATCCAAGGATGAATCCCAGCTTGAACACCAAGAGAAATGGCCTCCACAGAAGAAACAAAATGGATGCCCTCAAGCAACTCAATTACCATTTTGAATTTTCTGAGAAGAAACAAGGAATGAAATCATCAATCACAGAAATCAAATATCACACATAGAACAAGTTAATTTTAAGTGTAACTGGTTCCAAATCACATTTACAGATTCAATTACTTTATCGACAGAACTTGGACAGATCCAACGGTACCAATCAACCGTCTTAAGGCGACTCTGGGCACAATAATTATTGTTATTCGAAAAGAAGAGAAAAGAAAAAAACTGGACGAATGATATATAATTTGCTTATAAGATTAACAAAAATCTTCAACAACATTCTAAGCTAGAAATCGATATAACTGATTCATTTACAGAATCTTTCCATCCTTTTTACCCTCCTTGAATCACCTGCATCAACCAACATCATTCGCTACAAGCAACCATTCTTTTGTTGCTTTAATTCTATTCAGTAGAGATTGGAACGAGATCATTAGAATCAAAAATTGACTGAGAAAGAAGCTAGATCAGGATCTAGGTTCGATTGTGCGTGCATGCTTCAGTATGATCTTAACAAAGTTTATTGAATTGAAGATACAAAAAATGGAAGTACCTGGACTGATCATTGGTCATATTTGCGAGATAATCCATTTGGAGAGAAGAAATCGGGTTGAAAATGAAGAAATCGGGTTGAATATGAAGAGTAGATTTGACTGATTAGAGATTAACTGGGAAAGCTGACATGGAGGAATAAGCCAGAGGATAGTAGTAGGTAGGTAGGTAGTCCGTATTCGTCTCTTCACGTCACGTGAATTAAATGGGCCTTATTTAAAAGGTACGCTAATGGCACCTTTATTATGTGCTAATGTCATTTTTAAGTAGCTTTTCATCATTGATGTTTTATAATTTTTTGTATTTTTTTGATTTTTTGTGATTATTATTTTTTATTTTATTATTAATTAAAAAAATTTTAATTAATA
>NW_020201478.1:0-1602 GCF_001531365.2 Cynara cardunculus var. scolymus
CATGCATCCATGCATACACACATGCATACTACCCATGTATAATTTGCATGCATAAATACATATATACATTTATATTTTATGCATACATAAATATATATATATATATATATATATTTATCCAATTAAATGCATAAATTTGCATACCAGCATGTATCAAACATATCAGTTTATTATGCTATCACACAATTATTTAAAAAAATAATCACGTATTAATTACCTTGAGTAATAACCAGGATCCGATTATTACACCATCGTATTGACTACGACTCATAGAGAATTCTCTATCTTCGTATTGAATATCTAGAAGAGTTGGTCTAGGATAATAATTAAAAGTATTTGGTCTGTTTGTCGAAACAGCGCCTTTGAATTTGAGTTTATTAACATTATTTGAAAATTGATCTTGAAGATGAGCAACCTGATTGCAACCTTCATATGATTCTGAAGAGCTATCAGTATTTCGATCAATTGTATTAATTTTTAATCCACTTAATTTTTGTTCTAACTCATTAACTAATTTTTTATTATAACCTAAATTAGTTGTTGGATCAAGTTGTTGGGGAACAAATATGGGATTTTCTATTTGAGTGTTTAGTGGAGTAGGTAAAGTGTTTAGTGGAGTTGATGGAGTAGGTATAAATGTGCCATCTTTATTTTGATTATTTTCAACTCTATTAAGTTGTTGGCTTATAGTATTAAGTATCTCAACTAATTATTTTGATAAGCAATATTTTTAATTATTTCATCTTTAGATGTATTTTCTACAATATTGATTAAAGGAGTAGCTATATACTTATTTTGAATTAATATAGATGTTTTTGGTGGATGAATACTTGTARTAAYTKTATCATCTTTTATAGTTTTATAATTTTGAGTAATTTTTGGGGAATTATTGATTAAAAGAAAAGGATTAGGTATTTTTTCTTGTTTACAATACATTTCATACCATTCAAAGAATGTTATATGAATATTATTTTCATCAATATATCTTCTCCAAGCTAATTGATGTCCAAGTTCTTTACTTGAATTGTAACGCCCTAATCCACACATTGCATGTAGTACATATTTCATACCAAAAAATACATATTCATATACATTCGGGTCCACTAGTACAAGAAATCTATTATGACCATTCACAAGGTCCAAAAATTCAAAATACAATCTTGTACTAATCATCAGAGCTATGCATCAAAAGCAAATCTTCAACCAAAACGAGGGTTAGATTGAAAAGTCTAGTGAGATACCCTAATCATGTCATTGCAGGGTGAAGGATCACCAAAACCTTTACAAAATCAAGTATTCATATAAATAACAAATATATGAATCCATAATACCAAAATACCAAGTCATTTCTCAAATTCAAGCTATCACTTAGCTTATTCAAATCTCATAACTTTTGAACCAATCAAGTTCCATACAATCCCACTTTTAAACCTTTTTCTCAATAATGAGGTTTAAAAAAGTTTCAGGCCAAAACAGATATTTTCTCCACAATAACATCCAATCTATGATTTCCAAATAAGAACCTCGATCCTAAATCCTTAAATCACAAAGAAATAAAGATTCCAGATCTCAGTAATCTCAAAGGATATAATAGAAAGAGTT
>NW_020201478.1:2792-4038 GCF_001531365.2 Cynara cardunculus var. scolymus
AGGAAAAACCAAATGAAGAGGTAACACCCCTATTTATACTATACCAAAAGTGGAAAGGTCGGCTACCACCCCTTCCACCTCATGCTAACCAAACACACACATGCATTCGTGCACGTAAGCACAAATCCATATACCCATTCTAACCATAAGAAATATATATATTATATTCCTTGAACACGTATCATGTATACACACACACACACACATATATATATATATATATATTTCATATTCAAATGATGCATAAATGCATATACCCGTACGTAGCAAATTATCATGCTACCACGAAAATCATTTAGTCAAATATTCACGTATAAATTACCTTGGGTAATAACCAGGATCTGATTATCACATTATCCACCCCTCAAAAGAATTCCGTCCCGGAATTCCTTTAATAAAAAAGCCACGGGTATTCTGATCTCATTTTTGACTCCAATTCCCATGTCGCTTCCGGTCCTTTGTGAAATTTCCATTGTACTTTAACCAGACTTATCTCTTTGTTTCTCAACACTCTGATCTTTCTGTCAATTACAACTTCTAGTGTTTCCACAAAATTCAATTTACTGTCTAGTTGAATCTCTGGCAACGATACAGCTAAATTCGGATCAGCCAAACATTTCCGCAAATTCGACACATGGAAAGTGTTGTGAATTCGACTCAGCTCTTCCGACAATTCTAACTGATATGCTACTGGCCCGATTCGCTTGCATATTCTGAATGGCGCCACATATCTCGGACTGAGCGTTCCTTTCTTCCCAAATCTGATAACACCCTTCCATGGTGAAACTTTTAACATAACAAAATCGCCTATATCAAATTCAATGGATTTCCGACGATTATCAGCATAGCTTTTCTGGCGATCCTGTGCTGTTTTGATTCTTTCGCGGATCTGTTCAATCTTTTTGGAAGTTTCTTGAACAATTTCAGGACCTGGTAGCTGTTTTTCACCCACTTCATTCCAGCACAACGGCGTTCGACATTTACGTCTATACAATACTTCATATGGTGCCGCTTGGATACTGGAATGATAACTGTTGTTATATGCAAACTCTATTAACGGTAAGTGATCTTCCCATGATCCTCCGAAGTCAATAATACAACTTCTCAACATATCTTCTAGAGTTTGAATAGTTATTTCACTCTGTCCATCAGTCTGTGCATGATACGCTGTACTTAGTCGAATTTCGGACCCTAGAGTTCTTTGTAACCCTTCCCAGAACTTTGAAGTAAATCGGCTATCTCTATC
>NW_020201478.1:4545-6043 GCF_001531365.2 Cynara cardunculus var. scolymus
TGTTCCAAGGTTGAGATCATTTTACCCAACTTTTCTGTCYTTACAACTTCTGCTTTCACAGCTTCTTGTTGACACTTCTGAATTTCTTTACGGATATCAGGAATCAAATTCATTTTCATTGCTACAGTCTTGATTGTTCCACTCTTTTCCTTTCTGCTCAAAGCATCAGCCACCACATTAGCCTTTCCTGGATGGTAAATAATTTCACAATCATAATCATTGACTAATTCGATCCATCGGCGTTGTCGCATATTTAAGTCGTTCTGGTTGAACAAATGTTGTAAACTTTTATGGTCAGTGTAAATCTGACATTTTGTTCCCAGAAGATAATGTCTCCAAATTTTCAATGCAAAAACCACTGCAACTAACTCCATGTCATGAGTTGGATACTGCTTTTCATGCTCTTTCAGTTGTCTAGATGCATAAGAGATTACTTTTCCTCTTTGCATTAAAACACATCCCAACCCTAACTTCGAAGCATCACTATAAACCACGAAATCTTCAGATCCATCTGGCAGAGTTAATACTGGTGCGCTACAAAGAAGATCTTTTAAAAGTTAAAAGGCTTCTTGCTGTTCTTTTTCCCACTGGAATTTAATATTCTTCCGAGTCAGTTTAGTTAATGGCACAGCTATCTTAGAAAAATTCTGAATGAACTTTCGATAATAACCGGCTAATCCCAGAAAGCTACGAACTTCAGACGGAGTCTTAGGAACTTCCCATTTTGCAACAGCTTCTATTTTCATGGGATCAACTTGTACTCCTGTTTCTGAAATAACATGACCCAAAAATTGAACTTCTCTTAGCTAGAACTCACACTTTGGCAATTTTGCATACAACTTTTCTCTTTTCAGCAATTCCAGTATTAGACGAAGATGCCTTGCATGCTCTTCTTCAGTCTTAGAGTATATAAGAATATCATCGATAAATACAATAACGAATTTATCAAGGTAATCCTTACATACTCTATTCATCAAGTCCATGAAAGCTGCAGGCGCATTAGTTAAGCCGAATGGAATAACTAGAAATTCATGATGTCCATACCTTGTTCTAAATGCTGTTATTTCAACATCTTCTTCTCTAACCTTAAGTTGATGATATCCTGATCTCAAATCAATTTTAGAGAAGTAACTTGCCCCCATCAGTTGATCATACAAATCATCAATCCTCGGTAAAGGATACTTGTTTTTTATGTCAACTTATTTAACTCACGGTAATCTATGCACATTCGCATGGATCCATCCTTCTTTTTGACAAACAAGACCGGAGAACCCCAAGGCGAAGTGCTAGGCCTTATAAATCCTTTATCGGTTAAATCTTTTAATTGTGTTGCCAATTCCTTCAGTTCTGACGAAGCTAAATGATACGGAGCTTTAGCTACAGGTGCATCCCCTGGTATAAGATCGATTCGGAATTCAACAACTCTATCTGGTGGTAAYCCAGATAAGTCTTCCGGAAATACTTCAGGATATTCACAAACTATCGGAATTGATTCTTC